>NC_061120.1:44848495-45098310 GCF_002878395.1 Capsicum annuum
TATAATGTTATTTTGATAAAGAGAATTAATATGAAAGACGATTTGATATATGACGAAGTTTCCATGGAAATCCTTGATTATTACGTGACAAGTTGAGAGTCAAGGAAATAACATTCATGAAAGTTTAATGGAAGAACCACAATGTTAAAGAGTCTACATTGGAAGTCAAAGTTCATATGCATGCAACTTACCCTCATTTATTCCCAAATCAAGAAGATAAGATAATGATCCTACTATTTTAAGGATAAACAAGAAAAGTATATGTTTAGATAGAATTCATTTCCATGCTTTTAGAGTTTTATAGAGATTATGGTATTTTTTGTATATTTTCCTCATAAGAAAGACCATATTACTGAAGGATGAATGACCCTAATAGGGGGAATATTGTAAAACTTCGTCCCTCAATTAGGATTTCAACCATTCCAAATATGTATTGGAGCTTCTGACTAGGATTATTTGACCCATAATTCGCAACTTTTATGACGATATGTGACGTAACAATGAGGGTAAAGATTAAGGGTGTTCATGGTTTTGGTAAAAAGGTCCCGAACAAAAAAATTGAATCAAACTAATTAAATAAATTAATTTTTATTTTGTATGGTTTTGTTTGGTTCTACATTTTTGTAAATCTATAATACTTGATTTGGTTTTGGTTTTGTTAAAAAAAAACCAAAGAATTAACCAAATCAGACTGACAATATATATATATATATATATATATATATATGTATTATAATTAAATATATAGAATATATTATTTATTATGATTAATTTTAAATATCATATATACATTTTCATACAAAACTATTCATAATTTAGATATCTTATATATGTATACTGTGTTACTGTTTTATGTGATAATTACTGAATTTGCTTTTCCTTTTCGAATAAATTGTTGTCTTTTTTTATATGAATCTATTTTTACTTTAGTGTGTGGTTTATAATTGAACAACTGAACCCAAACTGATAACAAGCAATCGGTAAATATATCTTATATTTTGTTTGGTTTGATTTTAATAATTTTAAAATTGATTATATTGGTTTGATTTTGATTTTGACTAATAATCAATCCAAATAGATTTGTGAACACCCCTAGTAAAGAGGATGAAAAAATCAAGTTAGGGTGATGAAAGCACTACCGTAGCACGCTGGGTGGTGCTCCAGGTATCATGATAGCACACGTGTTATGGGGTGAGAAACCCATTCCAAATGGGCTATCGCTCAAAAGGCATGTTGCGGTGCGTCAGATGACACTCTAGGCGATGCAGCAAGCCTTTTATGTAGGGATTGAGGAAACTTCATTTGCCTAGCATTATTTTCATCCTAGGGGTTTTGGATACTAATAATATACATTATAAACTCATTTTAGATAAATTAAAACTCTTATAAAAAATAAACTCTTTATTCCTTTGCTCCATTAATTCTAAATCAATAAGAGTTTCAGGGAAAAAACACTCCCAAGGCTCAAAATCTTAGTTATTATGACTCTTCTTCAAGCTACTAGTATCGTTCCATTTACTAGGAGCGAATAAGGTATATAAAGCTAAATCTAAGTGTGATAACACCTTGTTCTTTCCCACCAATTATGTCCCCATGTTTACAGGTTTCATTCATTAAAGCATTATGATTTTGACAAAACCCTCATATCTTGAATTTTTCTTAATTCCTTATGAAACTCCAAGAATTCTCTATGCAAGCTTCCCAAATTTATGACATTCCCATTTTGTAGGTATCCCATTTGTTCTCTCTATGAGTCTATGGATATCTACGAAGAAGGACTTATTTTAATATTAAAAGCTAAGTCTTTATGATTTTGATGATGACCTCTAATATAATATATTCTCATAACCCCTAAACTATGAAATCTCCTCAAGAACATAGTTTTTATAATGTTATGATATGAAGCCTCATTACTATGAGTTGTGACATAATGTAATTCTTTTTCCTTGATTTCAAACTATAATATCAAATTGTAAAAACTTATAAAGATAGGCCCTAGGGATAATTTATGACCACATAAGCTTATAGGAGATAAATAATTAACCTAGAAGGTATAAGCCTAATTGATCAATGGTTGAAACTATATTTATTGACATAGATTATTAATTTTACCTTGGGTTCAGGCAACTTCTTTGAGATCTCGATAAGGGCTATTATAGATTCTCATGATATGGTATCATGTTTCACACCCGATAAGTATGACATCACTTAGCTGATTGATCTAGGATCAGACTCCATTTGCTTACATAGTGATTTATGTCAGTTAATATATTATAATTCCATAATGAATTAATATATGGTGCAAGAGCTAATACTTAAATGGTCTAAAACTATTTGATCCTGCATTACTTATATCTCATGATTATGATTCTATTGGATGCCTGTAGTTTTTTTCTTGATATGTACATTCAAATTTATTTCCATCATTTTACATATGTTACCATTCCATATGTACTCAAATCCCTATTTCTGGTGGTGCTACATTATTTTATTAATGCAAGCTCAAGTACGTAGGAACGTGAACATGCAACATGCTGTGTTCCTATTCTTTGCTTATTGTCAGCGCTTTTCAACCTCAAGGGATTTAATAGCTTTTAGTAATTGATGTTAGCATTTCTAAAGGTATTTCAAGGGACTTACCTTGATACTCAATATTATGCTAGATGATTCATAGATAGATAAACAGCTAGTTAAGCATTTCATGTTTTGACCTTTTGGTCAATTTTATTTTTGACTTTTCAATGCTACATTTTCTGAAAAATATTTCTTTAAAGACTTAGCTCTTGAATATTTTAAAATCATAATCAATTTATGTCTAGTGTATCTTCTATTTATGCCATTCTATGGAATGCTCGGGCCACCCATGTCATTGGGTGTTGATTGTGCACAAGGTGTAGGCTTATGGCATGGAAAATTCCTATTCTCACAATCTCACTACATCACAAATTTCTAACATATGAATAAGAGGATAACACTCACTCTCATAAAAGAATTTATATGTATGCATGATAAAACATGGGCTTGTCTCTAGTATAATGCTCCATTAACACAAATATAGAAATATAGGGTTAAAAGGTCTTATCTGGTGTTAATATTGGTTATGGTATCATAATAACTCTCATGGTGATTTTTAACTTTTTTTTTGTATTTTAACCATTTTGTCCTTTTCCATTGCTAATTTATATCTTTTATAACTTGTGGGGATGGTTGACTTGATCCTTGAAGTATTTGTGAGTGATTTATATGAGTTTGAGATTTGAATAGACTTTAAAGTGATATAGTTGACTTTGGTCAATATTTTGTAATCTGAATGTCGAATGGTAATTTTGTCAGTTTCATTAGATTTATAATTTAAAGTTTAGGTTAATAGCATTTTTAGATTGGGTGTTGAACCTCTATTATGATTTTTGAGTATTTAAGTGAAATTATTTGGTCTAAGAGGGTTTTTGGTATGAAACTTATCAATAACGACCTCTTTTGGTAAATTCTATAGCTCCATTGAGTCCAAAATATCAAAATTAGCCTAGTAGAATTATTGGTTTACTTCTATGGGGTCCTATATAAATTTTAAGGGTATGTTTCAAGTGCAAGGCTATTGGTTCAAGCCTCAGGCCATCTTTGCATTTGCGGCCATGTTGTCACATTCACGATGAAGGAATTTATTCTCATTCGTGAATCAAATTGTGGGACTGTGTTGGCAAAGAGAAACCTATTCAGGGTTGGGTTTTTCCTTTCTATTAATTTGTAACACCTCGTATTGCCCTAAAATAATCTAAATTCCAATACATGAGTATTCATATGTGAAATTTTTGAAGAACTTATTATTTTTTTAGTTTAAAGCCTTCCATTGCGTTTGAAATTCAATTATCTTTCCAATTATATAAAATTCACCCAAATCCAATAAGCGGGTAAGAAGTTATGATGATTTTAAGTTTCAGTCACAAAACCTCATCATTTTAACCTCGAACGCATCACGGAGCAGGCCAATCTCCTATTTGGCAAAATCCAGTAAGGGTCCGTAATCCTGACGCATCACGCCATAGGTCCATTTGACATTTATTGATTTCCAGTGTGACTTCGCTATAATGGCGCATCACAAAGTAGGCCGATTTCCTATTTTTCAATTTCCAGTGGGCCTCCGTGATCATGTGTAATGCCCCACAATTCGAGTTATAATATAGACCATGATTTTGATGCGTTGCTAATCCCGAAGCCATAAAATCCTATGCCAATATGGTATGTTAATTATTATACTGCATGTGAATCCGCTCAAGCTTGAATTTAGACCATAGAGGTCCTTCAACTCAAGGACGAGTTGGAACGATTTTGATCGACTAAGTTTTAGTAGATGTTGTAAAGTGTGTCAACTTCCATTGACCATAACTCTCTGTATATGTCGAATTAGAAAGCCTACTATATGTCAAATAATAGGTATTCGAGTTACCTTTCCAACGATACTAATTTGGCAAAAATTCGACACCCGAGCAAGAAGTTATGACCTTTTAAAGTGATAAGCGCCGCCTAACCAATCGCCCATGTCCACGGGAAAACATAGGTGATAGCCTAGGCGGTGCCTATGTGAATATAGGTGATAGCCTAGGTGGCACCTATGTGAAGATAGGCAATAGGATGGGCGGCGCCTATGTAAGGAATTCTGGTGATTTAAACACTCTGTGTTGAGGACAAAGTGGTCCTTTTCCACCCTTACTTAGCCCTAAAACATGAGATTTAGTTCCAAGGACCCCAAAATACATATTCTTTCATCAAAAGTGCTCAAGATTCTCCTTAGGGTTTCAAAAAAATAAACTAAATAGTTCAAGATTTGGCCGTAGTTTTCAAAGATAATTACATATTTTGATTCATCAATCCGCAAGCTTCAAGAAACACCTATTATCCTTGGAAATAGAGGTACATGGGGTAAAATCTCATGGGTTTAGTTTTTATGAAATGCATGCTTTTAAATGGGGGTTTTCAATCAAATGCTAATATCTTGCTTTCAATATGATTTCTAAGTTATTTTCTTTATGTCATGGGAATTGTTTGCCTATATATTCCAATGGTTGAAACCATGCATATGTGATTTGAGATTTTCCATGGAAGTTGATAAATATGAATGATAAATTGTTTTCAAATTCCCATGATGATGTTTCGATACTCCATATTATATTGTGATCAACAAAAGAGAGCATGAATTTGAAATAAATATTGTTCACCACTTGTAAATGATGAAGCACCTTGGTTTTTACATGATTATGCATATGTGGATGTGATATTAATGACTTGCAAGTCGGGTATGAAGATACCCTACAGAATACGACATGTGATTGAATAAGATGAAATTTGAATGCATTGATTTTACATGAGAAAGGTGGATGCCCGAAAAAGGCGTTTGAGAAACAAGGGCTCATCGCTGGAAGAACATGTTTGCCGACATGGAATATCAATACCATGCTTTGTGGTCTTGCGTACCTTATATTATATCATCCCAAATTGGGATAATGGTTAGGATCCATCCTTTGTGGTCTTGTGCACTACTATATTTGATTTGGGTCGAGACACCATGCTTCGTGGTCTTGTATGTCTCTTCCTCACTTATACTCTAATCTCGGTGGCAACCGAGGTTTGACAGTTGGTGTAAATTATGTAGGGTATTCCACCTAGCTCAATTGCATTTCATTACTGTTGAGGAAAACTATTGCATTACACCCATGTGTTTTCAAATGATTTGATACAAAATTGCTTTATAATGGCTCTCAACTTTACTTTGTAAAATATTATGTTTTGTTTTGATATCTCTGTGTGCCAGTACTTTTGTACTGACCCCCTCCCCTCTCTAACCTCCCAGGTTCAGAGGCCCAGTCTAGGGGTCAAGAGAATCAGTAGATCATTCAGACAGAGGTGCTGAAAAAGTGGTGAGCCTTCTATGTTTCGGAAGGTCTTATGTCCTGCAGTTTTTTTATCTTATAGTACTTTTGGGTTTGCTGGGGGCCTTGTTCCAGGTTTTAAGTAGACATTGTTTCAGTCATGTAGTAGCGATTTTGTAGATGGTTTTAGAGATGTTGATTTAGATTGTGGGACACTATTCCCCATTTTTCTTTTCATATGATTCTTGACCATGTTTTTGTTATATTGTGTTTCTTTCGCATTACTGTGATCATATGAATTAGGTGCATGATTACTAGAAAGATAGGGGTGTTTTGGGTCTCCATAGTTTGAAATGCTCATCACAGCCAAGCCCTAGTTTGGGTCATGACAAACTTGGTATCAAAGCACGGTTCATGGTCCCAGGGTGTCTGCAAAATTGGGTCAGGTAGAGTCTTGTTTATGGGTGTGCAGAGCGCCACACTCAGGAGGCTGCTAGGCGTTTAGGAAATGTTTCCCTTCCTTGTGATTTAGTTCGTGCTTCAGAGTTTGAACTGTCCCCTAATCAATGATCACTTGTGTTTTAGAAACATAGTTATGCCTCTATGTCGTATCGTCGATCAGAATGCTCAGGAAGATGAGGTCCATCCCACCCATGGGATGCGGACCCGTAACAGGGCTCACACATCAGAATTTGTCCCAACTCCGGGAGTCCCTCCAGTCCCGACCAGTCCATCTCGGGCTCCGCGAACTATGTCAACCATCCCCCAACTGCTTTGGGAGATATTTCAAATACAGAATTCAGACGATCTATTCATATACTGACACAGTTGGTAGCCAACCAAGATCAATGATTGGAAGATGTTGGTTCTGCCTCTGTTACATCTGAGGCTACTAGAGTTGGACATTTCATGAAGATGAACCCACCTAAGTTCATTGGCACCAAGGTGGAGGAAGATCCACAGGAGTTTGTGGATGACATAGAAAAGATCTTTAAGGTGATGCATGTGGATGAGGTTGAAGGGGTGGAGCTGGCAACGTATCAGCTCAAGGACGTTGTGAGTCAGTGGTATGCCGACTAGGAAGATGAAAAAGGTAAAAGTGCTGAGCCCACAGTTTGGTGCAAATTTGTGGAAACCTTCCTTGATCGATTCTTTCCTCTGGAGTTAAAGGAGGCCAAAGCAGAAGAGTTTATGAATCTGAAGCAGGGAAGTATGAGTGTCCAGGAATACACTTTGAAGTTTAATAAACTAGCCCGCTACGCACCAGAGTTGACTAGTAATATGAGGGCCTAGATGAGAAAGTTTGTATCTGGCCTTGCTGATGACCTGGTACTTGAGTGCCAGGGGCCTATGTTGACAAGGAGTTAGACTTTGCTCGACTGACCATTCATAGGCATCAAGTGGAAGAGAAGAAGAAAAATATTGCTGAATCTAGAGAGAAGGACAGACAGGCTAAGAAAGCTAGATCTGTGGACCAGCACCAGAGTCAACTGTAGAGAGGTAACTGGGGTAGTAAGTGGTCGAAGAAAAAGAAGTTTTGGAATAATGTACAGTCAGCAGCCAGATCACCGACAGACAGACAAACTCAAAATTTTCAGACTCCTCATAGGTCCAAAGCTCTAAGTACACAATCTCAGGGCAGTGTGGCCTAACAGTATCGCACTCTTTCGCGGTGTGGGGTTTGTGGAAGGAATCATCCAGGGAAGTGCTGGTTTGAGGGAAGAAATTGCTATACTTATGGCAAAGTAGGTCACCTTCAAAGAGATTGTCTATCTTCTGGAGTAAGTACGAGAGGGGGTGGGGGCTAAGTCCCAAGCCGCCTCCACAGCTCCTTTTCCTAAAGGTGCCCCTTTAGCTATCGAAAGCGGTCGGAACCGGTTATATTCTTTGACTAACCGCCAGGAAGCGGAAGCTTCACCTGATGTTGTCACCGGTATATTACGAATCTTTTTTCATGATGTTTATGTATTTCTTGATCCCAGGTCTACTTTATCTTATGTGAACCCTTATGTGGCTGTTCGTTTCGGGTTTAAGCCCAAATTTATTGTAGAACCCTTCTCTATTTCTACTCTTTTAGGTATTTCTGTTATTGCTAAAAGGGTATATAGAAATTGTGTCATGTCTATTCATGGAAGGAAAACAATGGCAGACCTTATAGAACTGGAAATGATAGACTTTGATGCCATCCTTGGGATGGACTGGCTCCATTTGTGTTATGCCACCCTTGATTGCAGAACCTGAAAGATCACTTTTTCTTTCCCGAATGAGACACAGTTGTTTGGGTAGGGAGTTCTGTGGAACCTAGAGGTCACTTTATCTCTTATCTTAGAGCCCAAAAGCTTATCTCCAAAGGTTGTATGTATCATCTAATCTGAGTAAAAGATTCAAAAGTTGGAAACCTTCCTCTGCATTCAGTCCCTATAGTGAATGAATTCCCTGAAGTCTTTCCCAAAGATCTCCCAGGGATACCCCCTGATAGGGAGATAAATTATGGAATTAATGTGTTGCCACACACTCGTCCTATTTCTATTCTACCATATAGAATGGCTCCCGTGGAACTAAAGGAGTTAAAGGAACAGTTTGAAGACCTCCTAGACAAAGGTTTTATTCGTTCTAGTGTTTCCCCATGGGGTGCACCCGTGCTCTTCGTATGAAAGAAGGATGGGTGCCTTCGGATGTGTATAGACTACCGTCAGCTGAATAAGGTCACGATTAAAAATAAATATCCTCTTCTTAGGATTTACGACCTTTTTGACCATCTTCAGGGTGCCAAGTGCTTTTCAAAAATAGACCTTTATTTGGGTTATCATCAGTTGAAAGTTAGGGAGTCAAATATACCCAAGACAGCCTTTCGAACCCGATATGGTCACTATGAATTTCTAGTTATGTCCTTCGGGTTGACTAACGCCCCTGTAGCCTTCATGGATCTTATGAATAGAGTGTTCCATCAGTTTCTTGACTTGTTCGTCATTGTATTTATTGATGATATTCTGATCTATTCTAAGAGTAAAGAGGATCACACCAATCACCTCTGAATTATCCTTCAGACCCTTAAGGATCATCAGCTGTATGCCAAATTTTGTAAGTGTAAATTCTGGTTAGACGCTACTGCCTTCCTAGGGCATATTGTGTCTAGTGATGGGATAAGAGTGGATCCCTAGAAGGTTGAAACAGTGAGAAAATGGCCCAGACCCACGACTCCAACTGATGTTCGGAGCTTCTTGGGTTTGGCGGGGTATTACAGAAGGTTCGTAGAGAGTTTTTCTTCCACAGCTGCTCCACTTACTAAACTGACTCAGAAAAAGATAAAGTTTGTGTGGTCTGACTTGTGTGAAAATAGTTTTGAGAAATTGAAGGACAAGCTGACTACTGCTCCTGTTTTGACTCTCCCGAGGGTGTAAATGATTTTGTGGTTTATTATGATACATCCCATGTGGGACTTAGTTGTGTATTGATGCAGCGGGGTAGGGTGATAGCTTATGCATCTAGGCAGTTTAAGGTGCATGAGTACAATTACCCCACTCATGACTTGGAGTTAGCAGCCGTGGTGTTTGTACTTAGAATCTAGAGGCTCTATCTCTATGAAGTGCATGTTGATATTTATACTGACCATAAGAGTTTCCAGTATGTTTTCTCACAGAAAGAATTAAACCTCAGGTAGAGGCGTTGGATGGAGCTTTTGAAAGACTATGATATGAGTCTGCATTACCTTCCGAGAAAGGCAAATATTATAGCCGACACCCTTAATAGGTTGTTTATGGGTAGCCTTTCTCATGTAAAAGAAGGAAAAAAAGAGATGGTGAAGGATATTCACCATCTTACAAATCTGGGAGTGCGACTCTTAGATTTCAAAGATGGAGGGGTGATTGTTCATGAGTTAGTTAAGTCATATCTTTGTGCTGAAGTTAAGGAGAAGCAGGTTGAAGATCCCATCTTGATGTAAATCAAGAAAGATGTGGGTAAAAATAGGTTATGTCGTTTGAAATTGGTGGCGATGGTATTCTGAGATTTCAGGGTAGGTTATGCGTTCTGAATGTCGTTGGGCTAGGGAAAGAATCCTTAATGAGGCGCACACTTTGAGGTATGTCATTCACCCAGGCTCTACTAAGATTTACCATGATCTGAAAACCTTGTATTGGTGGAATAACATGAAACGTGATGTAGCTGATTTTGTGTCCAAGTGTTTGAACTGTCAGAAAGTGAAGGTAGAACACATGAGGCCGGGTGGTACTTCCCAAGAGATAGCCCTGCCTTTATGGAAGTGGGAGATGATAAATATGGACTTCATTACAGGACTTCCGAGATCCCGAAACTAGTATGATTCTATATAGGTGATTGTAGATCGGTTGACCAAGTCAGCACACTTTTTGCCTGTGAGGACTAATTATTCGGGAGAGGTTTATGCTAAGATTTACATTAAGGAGATAGTACCCATCCCTTTAAAAGAGAGGAGTAAGTGATAGAACTTAGCCAAGAAATATTTTTATTGATAGAGAGAAACTTTATAAGAGAGGTTATTAGGTGGAGAACCTAATGATCCCAACTAAAGGCCTATGCTTCTTTTTGTAGGAGAAGGAAGATCTAGATAAGCTTTAAATACAGATAAACTTGAACTAAAAAAATCACATGTGGGCACACATTTCTATGAGATATTTACAACCTATTTTTTTAAGCCGGGCCTCACTAACATGTGACGAGCCTAATCAAATAAAAACACATATGTTGTTGGTATGTGACAACATGTGTAAATAGGTGACTGGGCAACTTGTAAGCTTCTTACCAGAAGGTCCATAAGCTCCTTACTAGTGTCTACCAAGTAGCTGGATAAGCACCTTATAGGCAAACCCCATTGGAGAGGGTAACCCACTTGAGAGGTTTTCATGGTAAACTTTAGAAAGTAATTCTGTGGAGCTTGCAGTAAATGGTAATTTCTTCCATATGGCATTAGATATGATCTCGTATATCCTTATTCTATCCCCTAGTCGATAATGTGCTTCTTCTTGAGGTGCCTTGGTCTTCCAAGCTTTTTTTCATCAATTTGGTGAAATAGCTCTATTTGTTGGACAGATCATTGCATTCTTATTGGGGAACCTTCTGTAGTATGATTTTGATTCCATTGATGACCTCATATCTCATGATTTCATACGATGGTTGATATTCTTTCATTTTCATCAAACTTTATCCCAATAGGGATGATCGTTGGTGTCATTTCATGTTCCCTATTTCTTTATCCATGTCTCTTTTAGAATACATTTGTTTTGCTAGAAGATAAATTATTGGGTTTCATAGTATTCATCTTCCAAGAAGAGTATTGAGATGGAAAATTTCCAATAGAGAAATATTTCTAATGTAGCTTGGACTTCGCAATCTATAATTCCTATGGGATGATGCAATATGAATACCATTGCATTATAGGAATCTTTGAAGCATCGAGCCCAGTACTATTGTGGTTTGAACCACAATATGAATCGTTTGAGGGCTGGTTAGATTCAATCAAAATGCTTAAAGGTATCATACTTGAACTCCATAAGGATATAGTATTGGTGGCACAGGTACCATAATATCCACAAGAGTTTTTGCGGGAAGTCATTGGCTAGTGTGATGAACACACGATAGAAATGGTAATTTAGGTGGAATTCAAATGGATTCAGGATAGATACTTTATATTTTTTGAAAATTTAAAGCTCGTAGAAAGTTCATCTTTTTAGGAGGATTGATAGTTGGATCGAAAGGATCCATATCTGATTGAAAAAATTTAAAGGGTAGTCTGCTAATCTGGAAGATTGAATTCCTAACGAGCTAAGCATGATAATCTGAGTAGCTTGCTTTTGGTTGGCATCTTCTATACTGGATATCAGGGACATATCATCTACATAGATGTCACCTGCTTTTTTATATATGTTTATGGAGAAAAGGATGTCCTTCAGTGGTTCTTTCTTTAATTAGAAGATCGATTAAAGATTGAAGTCCTCGCGGAGATAGATGTCTGTATGGTATGCTATCTCTCTAAAGAAATGGACTGAGTCCTTCGACTTTTTGGCTTGAGGACTGTCTTTGAAAAGTGCCCAGGCTTTTGACAGATAAAGTAGCCATTTTATTTTTTTATAGATTGTCGTTGTTAGCCTTTTTTGTCTGAAGTTCCTAGTTCACCTGATTACCTTGGTCCTTTCTTCTAGAGGACTAGGTAGTTTGAACCTTCTTAACCGCAATTTTTTCTTAGATCCCGCTTGACAGCTTAAGTAGGGGCTGTTATCTTTTGTAACAAGATCATTCCTGCTGCATGCCCAATCAAGTGTTGGATTGTTTTTGGCGATTTTCTTCAGTATAGACCTCTTCGTGCATTTACTGTCTAGGGCCTAAAAGATAGCCTACCTGATGTATCCTATTTGCAAAATGGTTATGGATTTGAATTTTTCCTCCATAATTGTCATCATGTGGCCTACTAACATCTCCGTCAGTGATGATATGAAGTCTTGATTTAGGCTAGGATCTCTGCTCAGCTTGAAGTAGATCTTCTCCATCTTCTAGAAATGAATATAGATGACATTTCTATCAAACGATAGACACTTTATCTCAAAGAGTTGTCTTTGTAGCTTCTCCTATATGTGGCCTATATCACTGCAGAAGACTTCTTATAGGATCCATGTTGAAGGCAAAGTCTTGAGATGTCAGAAATATGTTCTTATCAATGATCCCAAGCGCATTTCACCATCTTTGAGAATTTTGGAGAATCTGGTGGTGAAATCTGATGGTTTCAGGCATTTTTCTCGTTCAACCAGATTCTTTATCTCCATCTAAGTATAGAAGTATTAGATCCTCTAAGGCCAGGCTAAAACCTTTATGTCGTTGAGAGTGAAGGTGTGGAATCTAGTCTTAATGGTTTTCTTTGCCGTTGCTGCTAGTTCTAGACTTTTTTTTTGGTATTGGATCATCCATCATCCCATCTTGGTCATCAACTAATTGAGAATCCTCTAGCCTCATAGAGTGGTTCATAAATATGGGTGGATAATCTTCTATGGGAGCTTCAACTGAAGATTCAGGAGCATCTTTAGTAAGGGCTTAAATATTGATAGATAAATCTTCATCACCTCACATGTATTTATTAGCTTGTGAATAGTCATTCGTAGGATCTATATAGAATGATTATTCTTCTTTCTCCTCAGGAAAAAAGTCATCGGGGTTGCGATGGCTTTCAAATATTCCTCAATAGGGTCATCATGGTAAATTATTGAGGAATAGGATCTGCAGTTTCTTATACATAAAACTCTAGGACAGCCTGATCTTACATGATTAGATTATTACTGGAGAGGCCTTTTGGAAATAAACAGTTATTACAAAGAAGACATTGTTTGATGGATTCCTAGTCTTAATTTGGTGGCTCTTAATTTGGGATCTCTAGGTCACCATCTGGGACTATAGGAGCTAGACCCGAGAAGACATCATCATGTTTGGAGTAGCATATATTAAGGTCATCACATTAGTATTAGGTGGAACTTTCATCCTTCTGACCCAACCTTGTGCTATCTCGGCTTGATTTTGGGTTTACATGACATATTTTCTTTTCCATGTGACTTGATAATGCTCACCTACACCATCTAAAGTAGTAGAGGACGGTCGTTGTCAATATCCCAACTCACGTTGAGGTCGAACCCACAAGGAGTGAAAAATAGAGTTCTGGTATTATGGGTAATTAAGTCCTCCTAATATAATACCTAAAGTGTTAGTAAAGTAAATGACATAATTGAAAGTTTGGGGGTTTTCTTGGTTAAGGGAAAGTGTATATCACTAGTTACTTGATTTAACAAACTAAGCAACAAACTTTAATTTAACTTCTATATTTGAAGAATCTTGGGATCATGTCTACCTTAAGGCAACTTAGGTGTGGGTTTGTGAGATTTGATGCACATGCTAGTAAACTTCTAATGTGGTAGTCTAGGTCTAGGGCCCTTGAGGCTAATTTCTCAATAAAACCCCAAAGATTTCACTTGTTGATCATTTCGAGTACCTAACAAGTGTGAAAATCATATTCACCTACTACCTCCGTTAGGGCATCCCTATTTCTAGGATGATACCTAAGGTAAAATCAATCACAAAATCACCCTTATGTCTATGATAGTGAAAATGAGTAGATTAAGCCCAATAATTGTATACTATTGCCTTGGTACCCACATTCCTTTTTCAAGGATGATGAGGGTTCCTATAGTTCACCCAAACCCCTCTTTCAAGGACGGTTTGGGCTTTCAAGAGCATGGAGTTTTCACTCGCAAACCCATATGGGCATTTGGGGGTTTCACCCATAAATCCCAACCAATTTAATCAAGCAATAGTATAACCCATTATTATCTAACTAGCATGAACACAAATACATCACAATCCAAAACTAATTTGCACCTTAGTTCAACATAATCCCAAGACTAAAAGATTTAGATAGTCATGAAGAAAAGAGAGAAACATATACCAAATGGGTTTTTCAAGTCATCCATTCTTCATAAATATCAAAATCAAAATCTCCAAATCAAATTTACAATTCTTTCTCAATTTAGGGTTTCAACTTCAAATTCAAAGTATTGCTAGCCTCTAGAATGCCCAAAATGGGAAAGGGTTTTAAGCTTCTAGAGGATTTTGGGTCGGATTCTGAAAATTATGAAAGTGCACCTGATCTAAATCCCGTATGACCGCAATCGCACCAGATTTTTTGCGATTCCATCTACCGTGACTGCGTATAGATCAATGTGATCGTGGTTATTAACTATCTTGATAGGCCATGATCGCAGTCCTCAGCCTGCAATTGCGGTAGTGAGGCCTATTTCTACTCCAGGTCTTCCATCTGCTCTTTCTTTCTCTTCCTTTGATCTTTTTTAGCTCAAGTCCACATCTTTCCATCTCATAACCTATATGCCTTCAAAATGTGGAAATTAGTGAATTTTATCGTACATAGGTCTCTTTTATTCATTTGAAACATGCTAATGTACACAAATGTCAAGCGTAAATAAGTAGTAAATTCACCTCTCACAAATATCCTCAACTTAAGCTTTCCTTGTCCTCAAGCAACACTACTCCGTATCCTGAGACTATGCACATTTATGCACACATTGAATGACCCAAATGATCACAATGACTTCAAGCTTAGTTACTACCATAATTTAGCTCTTCAAACATGGGCAAAACCATTTTCACAACACCCCTCTACAGAAAATGTGATTTTTCAAGGATTCAAGAGACTTTAAAGAACAACTATGCAACAATCACTAATACTCTAAAATTGAATCCTTTTTGACCCCTACTACATTATACTCTTTTTTGCCTCATTTTTTGGGAGATGATAAAATTACACACATCGAATTTCTTACATGCGTCCTCACAAGAAAGAAAATTCAACACACCAAATCATAAATTATGCAACAAGGAATTTATGTGTATAACACTCTCTTTATCTCCCAAGAACTGTCAATTCTAACAATTACCATACCATCAGCTTGCCCTTATTTTCAATTGCCACTATAATTCAAATACAAGGTTAGGAATTACGAACGGCTTTTTGTGCTTGTAACGTTGGTTCGGGGTAGGGTAGGATATATTTAAGGAACAAAATGGATAAATTCTCCTTTAACATCTACATCACACTATTCCCTCCAACTTTTGGTCATGGGCCACTTCTTTTATTTTCACTCTTTAGATATGTGCCTACTTTTTATTTTCATAGTTCACCCATTTTTATTTTCATTTCTTTTTCTTGCACCAGTAGTGCTTCTCTTTCCTTTGTTGGGTCTGTTTCTTTTCTTATTCATTTGTTCTTAATACTTAAACTCATAGGCACTTACTTACGACTTCGTAGCTCAAAGTTACCTCTTTCAATCATCACCACCCCCAACTTAGACTTTTAGCCTCAAGTTGTAATTTTAAGTTCAAGGAGGGTAGGGTTCAATTAAAGTATAAAGATTGAAAGGCTCAGGGCTTGTAATGTGTTTTCCAAATAAAGGAGGCTTAAAGTGGGTAACTAGGGATAACATCTATGCAAGGGTAGGCATTTTAGGCTAAAGTGGACTTTCAATGTCGCAAAGATGGCCTAAGATCATCTCTCCAACCAAGTAGAATTAAAATTAGCCTTCAGAGACTAATGGGGCAAGTTCTAGATGGTACAAGTACACATGAGATTTGGACAAATAAGCTCACCACACGCGACATGTAAAATTTGCCAAGGAGGTTCAATTACCCCTTTCGTTAGAGATAAAAAATAGAGTAACTCCAAATTTTCACAAGTCAAAATTTCAGAGTTATAAAAAGAGAAAATCATTTGTTACAAGGTTGCTTACGTCTATGCCCTTTATTTTTGAAAAATTTTGGACGGAGAGAAGGAGTGTTCACTTTGCATAGGCACCATGCATGATTTGCTAATTATGGCACCAACCCAAGCCTTAATCTCACATTGTGGTTTTTGTTTGGGCCAACCAACCATATGGATATTTGATATTCGCCATAGGTATAAATTTGATCCCAAAGTTTGAAATGCTACAGGTACTCAGACTTCCCTAGCATTTGTGACTTTGATACCATGGGTAATCATATTTTCCTTGAATTTGCGACGTTAATGGAATGGGTACTCAGACTTCCCCTGCATCCATGGCTCTAAACCCAAACACTATGATTTTTCCTTAAGAATGTCGTCACTCAATCTATCATAAGGAAAATATCGTATGATATTTCCATTATTAAACTAAAGAAAAAGTAGGAATCTAAGAAAAAAATAACTAATCCATGCAAATATGGGAACCATTAGAGTACCCGAATATTACAACCCAAATAAAAAAAATTAAAGTCATAAAAAAGAAACAACAGAAAAATATCTAGGAATATCAATAATACAGGCCCAGATCAAATGAATATGGAGATAGGCACCCCAACTAAAGAGGTGACAGTATTCTCACTGCATAAATAGTCAAGCCCCCTGGACATAGTCCTTTCAGGCAGTGGCCGTTTAGTCCATGGTCCATTGGATGGTCGGTGCAAGGCCAGAAATTGAAACACATTGATAAGAGAGATAAGAGTGATCCCTTAAACCACATCAAGATCTATTGTCACTCTCAGACTCTACATCATCATTAGACTCCTCAGGACCAAACCACTTAGCTGGGGACTCATCATCCCTATTCACTTGGTATGAAGAAAGTCAATCATGGTGTTTTAGGACCTTCCACAAGCCCTTCACCCCCTTTCACATCTTTTTAAAGAACTTATCTTTCTTCTTCTCCCTTATGACCATCTTTTCATGTGCAACCTGGATATCATGATGTGATGCCGCTAAGGATGAGTAGGCATTCTCAAGCCTAGTAATGGTATCTCCCCATTTCTTCTATTCTTCTTGATACTTTGTATGATAGGCCTGTGAAACATAAAAATATCGAGTGGTGGAGGGCTCTCCCAGTCCCCTGGGTTAACTTGACATGAGCTCCTTGATGTCCACAATATCAAATTCAATGTCCTTAAGAAACCCAACGTTGGATGTCTTATAAGACTCAAGCTCATCGCATGTTGCATTTTCTAAGTCGATATTTCTTTTCTTGCTTTTACTTGGTGAACCCTCGCCTCAAATTGTCAAAGGAAAGATGGGGTCCAAGGCGCACCCAAGTATCTATGGAGTATTCTTTAACCCTAACTTTCTTACAAAGCTCAGTAATCAAAGAGGGAAAAAACAAACACGTACCACCTTGGTTCTTGAATAATTTCATATTAAAAACCACAAGCTATTCAAAGGAATACCATCTAGAATACAAACGACCATCCGGGCCTGCAAGTTTGGGACTGATGTTATGTGGGTGCAAGGGGAGACTCGGCTACATATTATGGTCAACTAAATTCGGGCCTCAGAAGTAAGGTAACTCATGTGGATGTTTCTCTTGGTTTATGACCATGAGACTTTATTTTTGGGACACAATCTTTTCGCCAACCGACTTCCTAACTCATACCCTTTTCTTCGAACTCACCCATGTTTGCATTTGGGAACACGTAGATACCATTAATTTGCTCCACCCTAAAGTTTACCATTTTCCCTCAGATCTTGATAGTCATGTTTGATGGATCCGATAAAGATACTACGCTATGGTTGGAACTAAATTCACAGACCCATTGCTAATTTACCTTGCATGGATCCGGGCTAACACACCGCCACCCTGTAGCCTCAAGACTGTTATGAAATACCAAAAGCTTTTTTTGTACATTCTACAAACATATTCCTATCTTTGAGAGCAGCTTTGTCCTCGAAAGATCACCATAGTAGTGAATATGGAACTCGGATTCCATGAATTGGATATGGTCGTATTTGTCCATGAAATTATCTTGAAAAGAAACATACAACACACACAATCATCATTACCATTTTTATGTACAAAGCATGCTATATTTCTCACCAAATCCCATTATATAGTTTCTTGGTGGTGTTCATGCAAAAATTTGAAATATAGGATTTTTGTGCAGGGTAGCAAATTACACTCGATTACAACGATCGCAGGCCATGGACCCGCAATTACATTGCCATAATTGCGGTACCGATGGCCGTAATTATGGTAAATAGGAACAATTTAAGACCCATTTTCCATGTTCCAAATTTTCAAATTTTAGGCCACATGCATGCTCTACAAGAGGAATCCACATTAATAGCATGGAAAAAGCCTACTAGGTATTCGATTACGCCCTTAAAATGTAAAACCATTGGTGTGCATTCATTTGGGCATTATATCAAGCACTTGGTGTGAACTCTTCATTTGTATCTATTTCCACACATATTTTGGGTACTCAAGACTTCCCCGCTTATGTTCATATAATAATTCAGCAGCTAAACACCACACAAGAAAAATTTATGAAACAATTAAGCATGAAAATCAAAGATTTACACCCTCTCTAAAATATACATTCTATGGCCTATTTTTTATAATCAAAGCATAAATTCATGACACCTACCAGGTATGTGATGCAAAGATACTATTGGAGAGCTCATAATCTTGGCTAGAAATGGGTCCAATCAGAGAGTAAAGTTGAAAAGGGAGTGTAAGGGAAATAAGAGAATCAGATGGCTATATAACTGAGATGATCACAATCGTAGTCAATTTCTTGTGATAGAGGACATGCGTGTGACCATGATCATGGTAACTGAGGGCATTTTTGCACCCCTATTTTCCCATGTTCAGCTTATTTCATAATTTGACAGATTTTCCCTATTCAGTTCATAGTGCAAAAATTTCACACTTTCTTTTTTAAGATCCTCCAACACATTCAATAATGCCACAAATACATGGGTTATTCAATTTTTAAAATTAAAATCTACACTACATAAACAAAGGATACGAGCCATTTTCAAGGAATTTATGGGTTACCTCCCACATAGAGCCTTAGTTATCGTTGTGGAATGATATCTTCCTTCTTTATTTCTCAAGGTGGGTAGTCAAATCTCCTTTGTTCACCTCTTAAATTTCAACATCAACCACAGATATCACTTGAAGTTATGTGGGTTGTTTCCGTGTCTTGCAAACCTTAAAGAAAACTTCGTCCTCATGCGCTCACCCCTATTTCTAAATCAACAATGAATCTTTCGGTGGCTAAGAAAGGTTGACCAATGATGATGGGCACCTCCTGGTCCAATTCACAACCCGAAACGACAAAGTCCGTTGAAAGTATAAATTTATCCACTTTGACTAGAACATCAAGCAAAATCTTGATTGGTCTATTGATCGACCGATCTGCTATTAAGAGTCTCATAGATGTTAGGTTTGGGGCATCCAATCCAAAATTCTTATAGATGGCAAAAGGCATGAGGTTAATACTTGCACCAAGGTCGCATAGAGCTTTTGAAAAAACATGTATTATGATGGTACAAAGGATGGTGAAAGATCCGGGGTCTTCCTTTTTTTCTGCAACCTTGCTACTCATAATAACAGTACAAACATGGGTAACTTCAATTGTGTCACCTTCGATGAGCTTTTTCTTTGACATCAACTTTTTCATGAGCTTAGCATATCCCGAAATCTCTTGGCTCGTTTCAAGCAATGGGATATTTATGGAAAGATTGCGAAGCTTGGTCATAAATTTCTTGAGGTTGTCACTTTTTTATTTTTTATGCAACCTTTGTAAAAATGGGGGAGGGACTTGGACTATGGGCCTTACATCATTTTGTGAATTCTCATTCCCAACCACCTCATCATCAACTTCCACTGATTCATTCTCCTTTTCTTCTTCTTCTTCATGAGATTTTTATGGTTCATATTTTGGATTAACTTTAGGAAATTTTTCACTCAAATATCCCATAAATTGATCACCAAGGGTCTTTCCACTTCTAGTGACTATTGCTAAATGTTGAGCCTCAATATTTGGGTCTACAATATTGCCACTAGGAAAAACGCCCCTTGGCCTAGCATTTATTTGATTGGAAATTTGACCAATTTAGGTTTCTAATTGTTTGATAGAGATAGAGTGAGACATAATGGTATGGGAGAGTTGTGAAAAATCTCCTTTAATTTCGAGGATTATTTTTTCTGTTCCTTCCACCTTCATCAAAATTTTTGCCAAAATATGTTTGGATTTGTACTTGTTGAGGTCAATGGAACTTGGATCTTTGTTATTTTCTTGATAATGAGGAGGTACATAGCACTCAAATTCATGGTATCTATTTCTTCAATAGAGATCACATTCACGGTCTGTCCAACCTTTATTCCCACTTCGCCTTTGATAGGCGGGGCGGGAACCCCCCGGATAGTTTGCTAAGTACCAAATTTCCTCATCGAGATATTTAGCCTCTTCATCATCTTTATAGGCTGTTGATGCCATGATTTTCGCTGCTTTTGTTGGTGCGCCCAACATATGTTTTGTCAAAAGCTCTAGTTGCGTCATCATCTTAACCATGTTCTCCTCTCTTTCTTTATCTTATTTACTTTGTTCCTTGTTAACCAAGGATGTTGTGGGAGAACTCTTAGGAACCTAAACATCTTGGGTATGCCATCCTCGATTTTTCTTGGTAACATCCTTAAGCAAATTCATTCTGGCATAATAATGCAACTTCATAAGAGATCCCCCCACCGCATTATCCACTATGATTTTTTTGAGAGAGTCAAGAGCACGGTAGAAAATTTTGAGAATCATCTTCTTTGGGACCTCGTGATTTGGACATTGCATTAGTTTTCCATTGAATATTTCCTATACTTCATACAAAGGCTCTCCATTCAGTTACCTAAAATTGATGATTTTATTCCCTAATTAAAGCATTTTGGACGGTAGGAAATACCGATCAAGAAAGGATGTGGTGAGTTCATCCCATGAAGTGATAGATTTAGATAGAAGATAAATACCACCTTTCCTATTAGAGAAAAGAGAAAAGGTAAAGCCGGATTAACTCATGGGTTATGCATGTGATATCAAAGGGTGCACACACATTTACAAAATTCCTTAAATGAAGGTTGGGGTCCTTATAAACTTGACCTCCATAAAGTCGCTTCATTTGCAACATATGCAACATGATGCTTGTGATATGAAAGATACCGTTCCCATGAGTGGGTGGGATCCGGATGGAACTTGAACAACCAACGTCATTGAGTTTCCGCTATTATTAGAGGGCCATCAAAAGACCTGGCTTGACTAGCATTGTTGCTCATGGTTCCGCATATGCTACGTACATTACCTAAAAAAAGAAAAATCAACAACCAAAATAAATACACAGCACTATGGGTATACCCTAAGTAAGAACCAATACCGCACAAATAAAAATTAAATTTCACTCGCTGATAATGGAGCCTTTTTGATATCTCTCACCTATACCATCTAAAGTGGTAGAGGACAGTTATTGTCACTATCCCAACTCACGTTGAGGTTTAATATACAAAGAGTGAAAAATAGAGTTTTAGTATTATGGGTAATTAAGCCCTATTAAGATAATACATGAAGTGTTAGTAAAGTAAACAACATAATTGAAAATTTGGGGGCTTTCTTGGTTAAGGGAGAGTGTATATCACTAGTAACTTTATTTCAAAAATGAAGCAATAGACTTTAATTTAACTTTGATATTCGAAGAATCTTCGGATCATATCTACCTAAGGGCAACTTAGGTGTGGGTGTCTAAGATTTGATACACATGTCAGTAAACTTCTAATGTTGTAGGTTAGGTCTAGGGCCCTTGAAGCTAATTTCTCAATAAAACCTCAAAGATTACTTGTTGACCCTTTCGAGTACCTAACAAGTGTGACAATCATATTCACCTACTATCTCAATTAGGGCATCCCTATTTCTAGGATGATGCCCAAGGTAAAATCAACCACAAAAATCACCCTTATGTCTAGGATAGTGAAAATGAGTAGATTAAACCCAATAATTGTATTCTATTGCCTTGGTTCCCATATCCTTTTTTCAAGGACGATGAAAGTTCCTATAGTTCACCCAAACCCCTTTTTTAAGGATGGTTTGGGATTTCAAGATCAAGGAGTTTTCACTCACAAACCCATGTGGGCATTTGGGGGTTTCACCCACAAATCCTAAACAATTTAATCAAGAAATAATATAACCCAATTATCATCTAACTAGCATATCACAAATACATCACAACACATAGCTAATTTGCACCTTAGTTCAACATAATCCCAAGACTAAAAGATTTAGCTAATTATGAAGAAAAGAGAGAAACATCTACCAAATGGGTTGTTCAAGGCATACATTCTTCACAAATATCAAAATAAAAATCTCAAAATCAAATTTACAATTCTTGCCCAATTTAGGGTTTCAATTTTAAATTCAAAGTATTGCTAGTCTCTAGAATGCCTAAAATGGGAAAGGGTTTTAAGATTTTAAAGTATTTAGGGTCGGCTGCTGAAAATTACTAAACTGCCTCTAATCTAAATCTCGTGTGACTGTAATCTCACTAAATTCTCCGTGATCATGGCTATAGCTGCCACATGTAGATCAATGTGGTCACGGTTGCTGACCATCTTGGCTGGCCATGATGGCAGCCCTCAGGCCACAACTATGGTAACTTAGGCTTGTTTCAGCTCCAGGTCTTTGAGCTACAAATCCTTTCTCTTTATTTGATCCTTTTTAGCTCGTCCATATCTTCGCATCTCATAACCTGTACACCTTTAAAATATGGAAATTAGTGCATTTAATCATACATAGGTCTTTTTTTTTTTGAAATAGGGTAATTTACACGAATGTCAAGTGTAAATGAGTGGTAAATTCACCACTCATCATGAATGTAGAAATGTCAAACTCCTACTTATTCTTTTGGATGGAATTGAAAGATATGGAGGTAAATGAACAAGGTGGGAAAGAGAAAAATAGTTGTCGTAACTCTTGTGGTGATGTGGAAAATATGGTGTATGTTTGGATAGTTTGTGGATTGGTGCTTCCATATTTGAACAGAGTGATCTGTTCCTAGAGTAAGGACATTTACCTTCATTGATGGTCCGTAAAGTATAGTATCGAGGTTCCCAACATACATGTATTAGACTAGATAGTCTACCACCTTTCTTCTAATGCTTTTATAAGTCTGGCATATTGATTGGATTCCTGATTTTCCTTAGATAAGATAATTTATGGTATTTTAGGAGTGTGTATTAGTTTATTCTTTTTGAGTGATGGGTACACCATTTTGTGTTTAAGGTTGGTAGAAGGCACCCTTTTGGATGGAGTGGGAGGTTTTCTTTTTTGGAAACAACGTTCTTGGAATCCCCAATACCAGTACTCATCCCACATTACCTCATCTTTCTCATCATCATAATAATTTAGCTGGCCCCTTTCGCATTCCACACAGTTATAGGTTCTAACCCATGGATAGTGTCCTAAAAAATATATTTGAACCGGTGCACATTACATCCCTCATGATTGAATTCTTGTATCTAATCATTATCTATCATGGATACTTTAAGGAGGTCTGAGATATGTGCTGGATCTGTATTTTCTTCACTCAGATATTTATCAGTAGGGATAAATATATGGATAGGGAGAGATATCTTATGAGGTTTAGTAGATAAGATGGGGTAAAATAAATGGAGACATTAAGGTTGGACTCTTAGCCTCTCATAACTATTAACCCATGAAATTGGAAGAATTATGAGAAATTTCTCCCTAGATACTTGCCTCAAGATTTGGACATCCAAAGTTGTACTATTGGTGACGTCTATGGGTAAAGACAAGGAGGTGCTATCTCCTGGAATGGATAGGTTTCTTTCGCGGTTTTGCACTTGTCAAGCTATTTGGTAGTTTATTGTTGTACATACAGTAAAAGAAACATGTTAAGTTTTAAGGATTTGGACCTGGATTCTTAGTGCCTCTGTAAATTATGGATCAGAAAGGGATATGTTAAAGTTTGGGAATAAAGTGTCAAAGACTATCCCGATATCCAGGGCAATATCCAAAGTACCCAAATTTGCATATTGGTATTTATTGAATATCGTATCAAGGAGAGAAAGACGTGCCTTTATTGGCTGGACTTTTCTTCCATGATGAGTCAATGCAACACAAATAACACTAAAATGGATATGGGTATAGCCATGGATTTTCCACTGTTGTGGAAATTCTTTTGGAATCTAGAGAGTGATAAATTGTTCAATTTGAGTCATAAGGATATGCTGGTCAAGTGCTAAGACAACAACATATTCCTTAACTCCTTCAGGCTTTTTTTTGGTGCAAAGAATCAATCTGCACCCATGGATTATAAGATTTTTAGACAAAGATGGAGTAAGGATTAGGCAGAGGTAGATATATGGAAGATATATCTTGTTAAGGATTTAGCACATATACTTCATAAAGGTAGTTATTTTTACATGACAAAGTTTTATTAATGGTTGGACACATGTATAACTTGGGTAAAAATTTATACAGACTACACAAACTTGATGAAGATGGTGAATATTTAGAAATAACATATTTTTGTTATTTTCTAGACTATAAGGACTTGATATATTTATGCTAAACATCTAAGGAAAGACTCAACAAATTATTTGTTCTAAAATCTAAGGAAAGTAACTATGACTTCATGAATATTTTCAGGACTCTAATTGTGATAAAAAGAAAGACTATAGATGGTTTTATGGCTAACAGCTTGTAAAGATAAAGTAAAGACTGTAAATGTAAAGTTTGATTTTTTACAAACAATGATAGTTGTACAACCCAATTTCTTAGGTCATGATGGTGCCTACTATAACCCACCAGTAGGCAAGCCAAACCCGTAGTTCGAAACGGCTAGTAACAGACTACCAAATGTATAAAGAGAAAATTGTGGAATAGATAAAATTAAGGAGTAATTGCATAATATAATCCCATAACCTGTTGGTATCAGTACAAGGCTTCTAATATAATGAGTAAAAAAGTGAAATAGACAAAATAAATTATACTGAAATAACTTATCTCTGAACACAACATAGAGACAAATCTAGTATATAAGAGGGAGGTAAGTAATACTCCAAGCTCTTGGAGCTCACTCTAAGTCTTTGAACCACGGTTACTCTACACAATGTACAAACCAATGTTGATAACCCATACTATGATTTGTAAGCTACAGAAGTGTAGTATGAGTACAAAATAAATGGTACTCAGTAGGCAACTACAAACTGAGAACCAAAGATAAAACAGATATATACGGCACATAAGATAAATGGAAACTATATCCAAGAGTCGAGTAATCATATAACAAGCCAATGGGATAATAGGGATAGCCTATTCTATTTATGTCCAAGAAGCTATCATAATAAGGCTAAGAAAGTATCAAGGATGTACTATCCTATTCCATTTGCACTTATAAATATACAAGGCCAAGGATTGAATATACAATTGAACAAAACAAGAAAGGGATATACAGTAATACCATATCTACATAGAGCTATATATATATATATATATATATATATAGGTGTAAGGTCCTTTCGAGGCATAGCCTAGATTATCATATTAAGGCCTCATTATAATCCTATTAGGATTTAGTACTAACAAGCTCAGGATTTCTAATTCGTATATCTCATCATGAATTTATCATGCATAATAATGAAATTATAAGATAGAAGAGGCCAAAATCATACCTCAATCTCGATAACAAATTAATGAGCAATCTTTCATAATCTAGGCATCATAATGATCATAATAATAACAATATAAATATCAATGATAGCACGAGTAACCGGCTATTTCGGACAATTAAATACCTAGAAAGGCCTATGCATACCCCCATTGCCCTAGGCTCAGAAGGTTCAATCAGCATACAATAACATAAGGCATAGTCATCACCCATATCTATGTAGCACTCCCATATGCGATGACAGACATAGGTGTATACTGGTGATAGGCGATGCACATTCAAGAATGAATGCAAGGTACATAATTAATGTCATACTCTCCTCATCATAACCATCTCTATCATAACTTTAATCATCATAATTAACCTCTGAACTTGCCGAGTGTATATATAGTTGCTATACATAGGGCTAGCTAGACTCAAACCGGTAGATGTGCACATAGGTACATTAATATAATCATCCTCCGGCCTTGCCGGGTATCAATATCATCATTATAACATCCTCTGACATTATTGTCTGTCATCATATCATCATAATATCCAAATCAATGTCATCAATAGAGAGCAAGCCCCACGAGAGATAAAGTAAATTGCAATCCCCACAAAGGCTAAAGTAAAGAACGAGCCCTATGAGAGCTAAAGTAAATAATCATGAAAAGAGAAGTAAGGTGGAGTATATTTCCATAATTCATCATTTATCATCAATATCACATTCTTGATGAGCATACACATATAATAGGTGTATAGACTCAAGTCATAGCTAAAAAAAGTATAAGTTCATAAATCCACTGCCTGGAGTAATTTTTGGGACTAAATAATTATAGAGTATAGAAAGGGGTTCGAATATCTCATAATCGTAGTAAATAATAGTGTCAATACATGGAACAAAATTTATCTAGTTTAGATCTTTAAAGCATCATTATCAACCTCTTTAATACATATAGATTATCCATTAATCTAGGTGGTTACCTTTGTAAAGAAATCTATTTTTTAAGGCGAAAAGTGGGTTTTAACTTTTTCTTAGGAATAATAGTCATAAGATCATAAATTAACTAGAATAAAATCATTTACAAATATAACGATCATGAATGTACCGAATCTATGAATGCCATCACCAGTATTCAAACATTGGAATCATAAGCATTATACCACATCTTCCTCTATCTCATATCAAAGAGATGTGTCTATGAAAATATATATATTCATAAACTACACCTGTATCCTTTACAAGGATAGTTACTTCCTGAATATCCAACTCATATCATAACACAACCTTTGGCCCAATAATGTGTCCTAAAAATCATACCATCATAATCATGGCCATAGGCCCATATTCGTATCCAAAACTTATATCAATAATCATGTTAGTAAGACATCTCATATTTATAAGTGATAGCCTAACTATGAGGAATAACATATTTATAGTCCAAAAAATATATTTGTAATCGTCTCACATCTAGTAAGCATATTATAAGTAAGGTATCATACATCTAGGAGATATATCATATCACTTGGCCATAAATTATAACTATGAGGCATATTGCATCTATAAGGCATCTCATATCTAGGAGAGATATCATAACTATGAAGAATATCATTTCTATAGGCAAATTATCATGTCTAAGAGGAATATCATCTCTATAGATCAAGTATCATATCTAAGAGGAAATAGTATTTTTAAGGTCTCAATACCAGGTTTGAGAGGAAAAAGCATCTCTAAAGGCCTAATATCATTTTCATAAGGAATATCATAGACATAAGTCGTTAATCATTATTAGGGGGACATACCATCACTATTCATCAAACCATAAAGTAACCTTACACTAAGGTTTACTAGTATCAACTATGCCTAACATCTGTAGATAAATCCACAAAGGCTAACACAAGTCTTGGCCTAAGGTAGGCTGGACGATCCCACTTCTAATCCTCAATTTCCATATTTAGGTAACTTATACCCTAAACTAGGCTAAGGTATCTAGTTCAACTTCTAGATAATAGGTAGGCCATAAACAATCCAAAGATAGGAATTTCGTCTAGAAACATGGCCATTTATGTCAATTCTAACAAAATTATGGCTTCAAGATCACTAGAATAGCCCAAGTAAGGTTAATTATACTAACCATGATTCAAACACATAAACCACATCCCAAACCTAGAATTATATCGTATCCATGTTGCAATTTAGTCCAATCTAGGGAGAGGGCAATAAGGTTCTAAAAGGTACTAAGTATTTCACCTTACGGGTCCAAACTCTTATCTAATCCCTAAATTCAATAACCAAGACTAAGTCATTCAACTCACAATCAAACTTAACATTCACATTCATACGTAATATATATCATACACAATCTTACGAAGAAAAGTAGACATAAGCCTACCTCAAAGATGAACTGCAAAACCTTACATCATTTACTAATGTCTTTCTTTACTTTACAATCCTAAAATTCCATCACACTATCAAAAATATAATCTACTTATCATTACGAGAATAATGATACCATATTAAACCATAGTGCTTCAGGTCCAAAAATGCTACCAAAAAACTTAAGTGGGTCCTATAAATTTAAAATAAATTTTTGAGGCCAACCCAACATGATATCAAGCTAATGGAATCAGAACCCTAAAAATGGGTGTAAGCTAAGAAAACTTTAGGCTAAAATCAAGCCCTAACTGAATTTGGGGTTTTGGGTCAAAAACTAAGAAATGCATCAATAAAGTGATAAAATCTTACCTTAATTTGGATTATAATCATGATAAAATATGTTTCTCAAGATCCTAAGTCACCCACAAGACTCAATTTTGAGTTACCACACTCATTTAGGGTTTTTGGCTCTCATTGCATATCACATGTGTCTACCCTTCTTTTTTTACACATAATTAGGTACTCAAGGTTTCGCCACTTGTGTTCATACCTCAATCAAGCAACCAACACCACAAAATTAATAAGGATGATAACATGTAAAGCATAAAAATTAAAACTCTAGAACCTTTCTTAATCATGCACTTAATGGCCCCCTTTCAAAAATAAAAGAAAGGATTCATGTCACCTACCAAAGTTGTGATACAAGTGGGATGTGCACAGAGGCTGTTTGAGAACTTACAACTTGGCCAACAATGAAGTTTAGATTTGAGAGCACAATCTTAAAAAGGGAGTGTAAGAGAAATGAAGGATACTAGGGGTTAAGTGACTAAAATGGCCACGATCGCTGACACCCGCATAACCGTGATAGCGCATAGGGGCCACGATCATGGTAAATGAGAGCAGTTCTACTCCCCTATTTTCCCCTGTTCAGCATTTTACTCAATTTTCATACATTTTTCCTTGTTCATATTTTCAAACTAGACTTGCACAGTTAAACCCTACAAAATTCTCTCATAGTGTGGCCTTAGAGTGTGTTTAGTAGAGTATAAATCGGGCCCTAAAAGGTTGAGAAGTGTCTTTCCAAGTGAGGAATATAGTTAACCGTATATAATTTCCATAATATCTACTTTTTGTCATGTAGAGAAATGAATAAGCTTTCCATTAATACCAATTTTGTCAAAATCCAACATCGGACGAGGAAGTTATGGTCGTTTACTGAAAGCAGTCAGAACCACCAAGGTACGATGGCCTGGTTGATGGACCATCGAGCTTGCGATGGACCGTCACCCAGAACATCACAAAAAAGGCAGTAACTCCCTTTTCTAGCCCAAGTATGATGGCCAGGACGATGGACCATTCAGGTTGCGACGGATCATCGCTGGGACCATCGTCGCTGAGGCAGTGTGACCTCATCCTAGCCATCGTGCAACGGATGATGCAATGGACCATTGGGTTTGCGATGGACCATCGTTGAGATCATTGCATCGAGTCAGTGTGTTCTTTTTTTGACCAATGTGTGCCGAACAATCCAAAGGACTATCAGACTAAATGACGGACCATCGCTTCGACCGTCGTAGTCCCCGTTCAGCATTTTTAACTCAATTTTAAAAGGGCTTTTTGGTCTTTTCCCTACTCTTTTCATCCCCTATTTATATTCAATTAGTGCTCACAATTTTATTCGTTATCTTTAACATCAAAAACTAGGGTTTCTATAAAATTAAAACCCTTTTTTCTTTTTCAAGAAGAAAATCAAGAGAAATCAAGAAATCAAGAATCTCTTCAAGAGCCTTCAAGAAAGAGTTTCCTAAGGTATGCGGATGTTGATTCTTGGGTCCCTTTCATCCAAAAAGCTCATGAACCCTTTTCTAAATTTCAAATATCTTATGTTTATAAGTTTCGATTATACATGTGAATTGAAATTGGAGTTCATGCCATTATTGAGTTTTATTCATGTTTGTTTACAAGGTTTTCAAGATTTGACCCTAGTATGTGATATTCATGTGATGTTCATGATAAACCCTCTTCAAGTTGCTTGCTAAGTAATGTGTTCATGTCAATTAAGTTTAGAAATTATTGAATAAGCAAAGCATGCTCCCCATATGTTTGATAAAATGCTTATGTGAAGGAATTAGAGCCATTATAACATGTTTACTAGAAATCCCCAATTGTATGAAAGCCCATGCATGCCAAGTGTTTTTTGAAAAGCCTTAGTGAATGAATTATGATATGATAGCATGAAATTCCCCCAATTATGTTCTCTTCGATACATGGTAAGAGTTTAATACATGCTAAGTGTTTGACGCAAGACCTTGTTGAATGGAGTATAAGCCAATAGCATGTCTCCCTACACTATCACATATTTATGATTCCTAAATGCTTGAAGAGATGCTTTAGTGATTATAATGGTGAATGAATGTCCATGGTCTTGAATTATTCAAGAATTATTTTGTGTTACTTTTATGTTATTGAGTCCTGGGGGTATTTATACCCGACAAATTAGCTATAGTCTAGAGTCCGCATCAGTTTTCTCGATAATCTCAGTCAAGCCACGATTCTCAGAACTCAGTGAGTTATAGAACTCTGTACTCTTAGATAGATATAGAATGTAAGAAATTTGAGTATTCTTAGTAATTTCAGTATTGCTATTATTTTAGCCTCAGTTTAGTACTCATCTCAGATCTAGTAGTATTCGAGTGTTCAGTTCAGACCATAGTAGTATTCAAGTAATCTTTTGAGAGATCAGTATCATTTAGTAAGATGAAAAGATTCGATAGTATTTCTCAAATATGAAACCAAGTGAATTCATCATAACTCAGTTAGATTAGTTGAGAAACACGATCAGTATCAGATTCAGCTCAGTTTAAGTTTCGTTGAGAATCAGTTCAGAGTTTTTCAGTTGGGAGTAAGAGCTAGAACCAAGCTAGTGCAGGGATAGCGGCTCCTCATTAGAGAGACAGAATCATTAGGATCAATCCCTAATCTCCCAAACTGCATAGCCAACACAGGATGTAGGAGTCACCCATTAGAAAAAGTCTTGTTACCCTTTAAAAAAAGGCTTGACTATTATACTGCCTTAGGCTTGACTTCCTGTGAGGGTCACCCATTATAGAGGCTTGACCAGAGAGGTCTTTACCCATGGTATGGTATTGACACCCTTCCAGTTGGAGTTATAGGTTGGGCCCCATCAGTTTATATTCGGGGCATGTCGGTTAAGTGAGTACTCCCACAGTTGTAGTTTCAATATCAATCTTCAGAGTAGAACTCAGAAATTAGGACTATCAGATATAGTCACCTATATTAGTAGGGAACTCAGATAGTTCCATTGATTCATGGACCACCCGCTAGATAGGGATGGTCTCACATAAAGTTATCAATATCAGTATTATCAGATCCAGAGATCACCCGATAGATAGGCTTGATCTCGATCTCTGATTCAGTTGAGTAATCTCATTATCTGATCTAGAGATCACCCGTTAGATAGGCTTGATCTCAGTCTCAGATTCAATTGGGTATTCTCATTATTAAATTTTGAAATCTTCTGCTAGATATGTTTGATGTTGGACATAATCATTTCTTATCATTGATAATAGATTCAGGGATCATCCATTAGAGACGTTTTATCTTAGATTCAGTCAGTCGAGAGTAGTAAGCTCAGCTTTCATTCATTGATATGAGTAGATTCAGTTAATTAGTTTCAGTATCATAAGTTTTTGAGATCATTCACTAGATAATACTGATCTCAAATTCAGTACTCAGATATCAATATCAGAAGATTCAGTTGTTCAATATCTTAGTATTAGTAGTTAGTTCAGATGTTAGTAAAGCAGTGTCCGAGTTTTAGTATTTTGAGTCATGATGATTTCAGTTATGGTTTGTTTATTCATGCATGTTTTCTCATTCATTACTCTCATGATTATTCAGTTAAGTATTTGTTCATGCATAAGCCCTTGATTTTAGCCATACCTCATCTTCATACTCAGTACATTTTTGTACTGACGCATTTGTGCTATAGTGTTTCATTTGACACCATAGGTTCAGAGGCTAGAGATCCAGAGTATCCTTAACAGCTCAGTCCCAGTCAGCAGTAGGAGAAGTAGCAGTGAGTCCTCTTCATTCGAGGATGATCCTTATTAATTATTGCATCAGATATAGTTTATTTTTAGTAGATGGAGTTAGGTGGGGAAATATCCCATCAACTCTACAGTTCAGACAGTTTAGAGGCTTTTTGAACAGATGTATAGTATTCGGTTTTCAAATTTGAGTATTTTTAGATGTTTTGAACCTTATGGCCAGTTTCCGCATTTATTATCTATATTATGCAGTGTTCAGGTACAAATATAAGTAGAGGGTTAGCTTGTGGTCGTGGTCCTTCAGGATCATGAGCACTGTATGACGTGCCAATTCCAGAAAATCAGGTAGTTACATACTTACTTTCTCTTTTTAAAACTTATTCAATGCAATCCAAAGTACCAAAAATGCATAGGTTATTCAAATGCATAATATAACATATACACTATAACAGCATAACAAAATGGATACAAGCCACTCTCATGGAATTTGTGGGTTACCTCCCACTTAGTGCCTTAGTTATCATCATGGCATGACGTCTTCCTTCTGTCAATCTCACGACGGGTCCACAAACCCCTCATCTTTCACTGTCTCATTTTCAACATCTACCATAGATACTACTTGGAGCTCCTCGATTTGCTTCTTTGATTTTCCAAGTTTGAACAAGACCTCATTTTCTTGCACCAAAAATTTTATCTCCCCCAAATATAGATCGACAATGGCTCTCCCGGTGGATAAGAAAGGACGACCAAGAATGATTGGCATCTCTTGGTCCATCTCACAATCTAATATTACAAAATGCGTTGGGAGAATGAATTTATCCACCTTTACGAGGAAAACAAACATAATACCTACCAACCTTTTAATGGACCAGTCGGCCATCAAAATTCACATTGAGGTTGGTGTAGGAGTTTCCAAGCCAAGTTTCTTATAAATGACATATGACATTAGGTTGATGCTTGCACCAAGGTTACAAAGAGCTTTTGCAAACTCATGTGTCCCAATGGTGTAAAGGATAGTGAATGCTCTGGGTTCGTTTTTATTTTTCATAACTTGGGTATCCATAATAGTACTACACCCAAGAGTAACTTCAATGGTATCATCCTCAACGAGCTTCTTCTTGGACATTAACTTAGCATGTCCCAGAATATCTTGTATCGCCTCGAGTAGTGGGATATTTATTGAGAAGTTGATAAGTTTTGTCATAAACTTTCTCAATTTGTTACTCTCTTCCTTTTTATGCAACCGTTAAGGGAACGATGGAGGAAAATGGATGGTTGGCTTTGCTTTTCCTTGCAGCTTTTAAAATTCAACTACTTCCCCATCACTTTCAGCTATCTATTTCGCATCATTTTCTTTTCTTCTTTTAGGTGTCACCTTCTTTGCCTTAGACTTAGGCGTATTTTCACTCACATCTCCTCTACGGGGCTCTTCAAGTTCTTTCCCATTTTTAGTGACAATTTCTAGGACTTGTGCTTCATTCTTTGGGTTAGAAATTGTGTCACTTGAAAGTCCACCTCTTACTCTTGCATTTAGTTTCATGGAGATTTGCTTGACTTGGGTCTCTAATTGTATGATGGAGGTGAAGTGAAACACTGCCATTTGGAAGAGTACGGAGAAGTCACCCTTCAACTCATGGATTCATTCCAAAAAAATGTTTGAATCAAGATTCATGCCAAAAAATCTTCAGTCTTGATCTTTTTGGGGTCAATAATATTTGACTCTTTGGCCTTAGACCTATCATGAGGAGGAACGTAGTGGTCATAGTCACATTCCCTACCTCTCCAATCTCTGTCTCGATCATGATCCATCTAAACTTGGTTCCCACCATGCTTTTGATATGCTGGGTAGGAACCCCCGAAGTAGTTTGCCAAGTACCAAATTTCTTCATCCAACTTCTTTGCCTTATCATCATCTTGATAATCCTTTGATGATACAACATTTACCATTTTTGTGAGTACACCCATAACATATTTCATTAGAAGCTCAAGTTGGGTCATCATCTTGGCCATGTTCTCCTTCTTCTCCTCTTCTCGATTTCTTTTCTCATTAGTCACCATGGAGGTAGTAGAAGGGGTCTTAGGAGAATCAGCATCATGGTGTGCCACCCCCGATTTTGTTTGGATACTTAACCTATCAAATAGAAAGAAGCAAGATGATACAATTTAAAAATAGAGCCATCCACCATATTATCCACAACCATTTTTTTCAATGGGTTAAGAGCTCTCTAAAAAAATTTCAAGAAGCATCTTATCCGGGACCTCATGATTTGGGCATTGAGCTAACTTTCCATTAAACCTCTCCCACACTTCAAACAATAGTTCTCCATTAAATTGTTTGAAGTTTACAATATCATCCCCCTTTTGAAGAATTTTTTATTTTGGGAAGTATCTATCAAGGAACACTATGGTGAGATCCTCCCAAGATGTGATTAAGCCGGGTGGAACTGAGTGGAGCCATAAAACTGCCTAGTCCGTTAGTGAAAACGGGAAGATTCAAACATAAATGGATTCTTGTGTAATATGCATTATGTTAAATAGTGGACAAACTTCCAAAAAGTTTTTCAAATGAACATTTACATCCTTATATGCTTGACCCCCCATATAATCCTTTCATTTGCAATATATGAAGCATAACTCTAGTCACATGAAACATACCATTTTCGTTGGTTGGTGGGATGTGGATAGTGCTTGTTTTCCCCACTTCATTTAATTGGCCCTCATCATCTAGTGGAGCATCAAAGGGGACAAAATTACTTTCATTATCGCTCATTTCTCCATTCATACTTTGATCACCTACAAAATAGTCAAAAACAACAGATAAAGTAAATTACCCTACTCGGGGTATTCTCAAGTAAGAATAGCACCACAGAAGTGAAATTTATATTTCACTCCCTAGAAACAACGCTATTTTTATAATGCTCAACTCACTCCCATGATTTTTTGGGTGAGGCAATCGTTGTCAAGTAACCCAATGTAAATAGGGGTCGAATCTCAAGGAGTGAATGCTATAGACTTCCAACTTATGGGTACTCAAGTTACTCTAAGGTTACCCAGAATGCTAATGGAAACAATGTGTATAAATAAATGGGGGTATTTGATTTGTTTTAAAATTCATCACACAAATTTAACAAGTACGAGGTAAATGCTAGCTTTGGTTTGAATTCAAGGTTTGGAGAAATCTTGGGTTTATGTCTCCTTAGAGGTGAAGCATGTGGGAAAATGTTGGTTTATCATGGGATTTAGTTATTAATTAATGGATAGGTTAGGTCGAAGATCATTGGGGTCAATCTTTCGACCAAACCCTAACAATTTCACCCATTGGCCCTTCCGAGCACTTAACAAGTGTGGAGTTTATATAGCCACCCAAGAACTTAACTAAGCATCCCTATTTCTAGGATAATGCTCTTGACATTATTTACACTGCCTAAACACTTATTTCTAAGATTGCAAAGGGTAGTAAACCATAGACTTAGTTGTTCAGCATTGGTTTGTCCCCTGATAACCCTTTTTTGAGGATGTTATGGGTTACCTAATATTCACCTAAATCCCTCTATTGAGGATGAAAAATTGTTACTAGAGCTTGGAGCTTTCACCCATCAAACCCATTTGGATATTTAGAGTTTTCACCCATCAAATTCCAATACAAGCTCAAGTAATGGTGAAATCCATAGTCAACAACTAAAATCAATGTCAATTCAACAATACCCACACACAATCACACTCTAGTTCAACACAATCCCAAGACTAAATTGTATAGCTACTCATGAAGAAAGTAAAGAGAGATATACCATATGTGTCATCCAAAGCATTCATTCTTCAATAAGAAACTATGAAATGTAAGCCTCCAAAGTTAATTACACCCTTTAAAAATTAGGCATTCAAACTTAGAATTCAAAACTATTTTATGAGATAAGTGATACCTAAAGAAGAAAGGGTTTTTACTTATATATGATTTGGGATTCGTCTATGACATTTTACAATTATTCCCTTGGGCCAGTTCTCATTGATCCACAATTGTGCATGTTTGACTATGACCGTGGATACATGATTGTAGTTAGTTTCTATGATCATGCTTTGCTGACAACCTGGACCGACGGCGATCGTAGTCTGAGGACCACAGTCACGGTAATTGAGGCTGACTACTTCAGGTTTCCAACTACACTCCTTTTGCTTCCATTTTCTACCTTTTTAGCTCCATTTATCATATGCTCACATATTTCACTTTATATCTGCAAAATATAGGTGTTAGTGCATTTAAATCCAGATAATGCCTCATTTCTAATACAAACATGGTAGTGTGTGTGAATAATTTGTACGAATCATTGGTAGGATTATCATTCATTAGCGGGTAATGAATTTTTTACTTCTTAACTTATTGATAGACATCTCTAACCTAAGAAGGATATGCAGTTCTAGAACTCAGGGATTGCTAGTAAGGGTCACACCTTCTATTGTTAGGTTAGCTCTCATCCCTGAGTTCGCTCGGTGCTAAATACTACTCCTAACTGAACTGACACTGATACTTGATAAACTAAACTAGACTAAAAATTATTACATAACTTATAGTTCTCATCATGATTATAAATGTGTAAGTATACTAATAAGAGTCATGGATTATCTTTCTGAGTACTTGAAAAGTTGAATTCATGTAATACACATAGGTATCGGGTGTTCATAACCCACCAGCACTCAATCTACTAAGAAGTAATGTCATGTAAAATCTTTAAAACCATAGTAGGGGACCATCATTTAAAACCCAACACTTAGGCATTTCATCAAACACATGAGAGTCATGAACTTAAGCATGGGAATGGGCAAAGCATAGAAGAATATCATGATTACAAGACTAAAATCATAACTTGGGGATTTAATGTGAAGATTACAACATTTAAAACATTTAGTGGCTCATCCCACTTGAAAAACACTTATAAACATAACTTGTAATTGAATTCATAAGAGATTCATGGAGATATTTCTGCTTAAATATGAAAAACTCATAATTTAAACCAAATAAGGGATTCTTGGACTCCATGGGTGAAAGGAACCCATCGATGAATATCACACATAACTTAATAGATGAATTTATGAAGATTCTTAGGAATTTCTTAAAGTTTGAAGCTTGAATTCCTTGACTGCTTATGAATGGGTTAGGGTTTGTTCTTGAGGTGAAAGATGGTTTTCTTGAGCGATATTATGAATAAAGGGGAAAATAATGCTCCTTGGGAACCTAAATTTCATGTTATGGATGAGTTTAGATGGGGGAATTGACCGAATTCCCTTAAATAACAAAGAACAAAAGCTGGACAGATGAAGGAGGGGGCGTCGCAGGCTCTATACCGGCGGGCTAAGCCCTGGGCCATGGGCTTCAGAGTGGCTGGCTAAGCCCCGCACCACAGGATTTAGTTCGGTGGGACAATCCCTACACCGCGGTTCTATCCTAGTACCCTCACTAGTTTTCTTCTCCAAACATTCTCCTACGCTTGTCTGAAATTCTAAAACTTACTCGAGATGTACTTTGAATAATCCCGATCATGAATCAACTTAAAAATCAATGTTCTGAGGTTGATAAGGTCAAGAATAAAATCATCGAAGTTTATAGTCCTTGTAAATGACTAAGTCCCAACACTTAGTGAAACTTTCAAGCCTTGGGCCCCTTAAATATGCAATTGAGAGCTAAAATAAGCTAAAACTTGTATGGGGTATTACAATATCTCTCCCTTGGGAACATTCATCCTTGAATGAGAATGGTTTACTGGAGAGTATCGAATTAATTGAGATCATATACTAAATATGTATGACTGGAAACATGATTACATAATTGAGTCTGAGAAATGATACATGAGCTGAACTTAATTTATGCAATGACATGAAATGAATTACATAGCTGAAACTGAGAATAGAAGAGAGTCAATCTAAGGAAAATCATTACCTTATGCTAAATTTGGTTTCACAGAGAAAAGGTAAGGATACTTGGTTCGCATATTTGCTTCTGCTTCCCTAGTGGCTCCCTCAACGAACTGATTCCGCCAAAGAACCTTGACCAAGGAAACTTCTTTGTTCCTTAGTCTACAAATCTAATGATTAAGGATATTAACTATGATTTGTTTGTAATAAAGGTTATTCTGAATATCTATGCTTTCTAATGGGACAACAACAGCTAAATCACCAATACACTTATTCAATAAGGAAACATGAAACATTGGATGTACTGATTCTAAATCTGCAGGCAACTTTAGCTCATAAGCTACCTTCCCAAAATGATTCAAGATCTTATATAGGCCAATATAATGGGGAGTGAGTTTCCCCTTCTTGCTAAATCCCTTTACTCCCTTCATGGGCAAGATTTTCAAATAAACTAAATAACCAACCTTAAACTCAAGCTCTTTTCTACTTATATCTGTATAAGATTTCTGATGGCTTTGGGTTGTCTTTAGCCTCTCCTGAATCAACTGAACTTTCTCCATCACATCAAAAACTGTATCTGGCCCTATCAAAGCAACTTCACCTGTCTCAAACCAAATAATAGCAAATCTACATCTCCTTTCATAAAGATCCTTAAATGGAGCCATCTAAATACTGGAGTGATAATTATTATTATAGGCAAACTCAATCAAAGGTAAGTGATCATCCCAACTATCTATAAAGTCAATAAAATATACTCTCAATATGTCCTCTAATGTTTAAATGGTCCTATCTGCCAGGCCATATATCTGAGGATGAAAAGTTTTACTGAGATAAACTTGGATACCAAGACCCTTCTGAAAAGCCTTCCAAAAATAAGAGGTAAACTGTGTACCTCTATCTAATATGATAGAAAATAGAATCTCATGCAACCTAACAAACTCCTTAAGGTAGAACCTGACATAATCCTCAGCAAAATAAGAAGTATAAAGTGGCAAGAAATGAGCTGACTTGGTCATTCTGCCTATAATGACCCATATCAAATCATGCTAACGACGCGTGCGAGCAACCCCTTCATAAAATCCATGTTCACCACCTCCCACTTCTAAGTGGGGATAATAAACTCCTATAGTATTCCACTATGCCTTTGGTGCTCGACCTTAACCTGCTGACAATTAGAACACTTAACTACAAACTCTACAATAGCCCTTTTCATACCACTTTGCCAATAGATTTCCCAAAAGTAACAGTATATCTTAGTGGATCCTGGATGGATAGAGCATCACAAACCACGCCCTTCTTCAAGTATTTGATGTCTCAAGTGATCAACACACAGAACACATAATCTATCCTAACATCAAAGTACATTATATTCCCCTTGGAGAAAGCCTCCACCTTTTGATCTCTAACCGTCTTCTTCAATATAACCAAACTAGGATCTCTATCTTTCTTTTCTTTTATTTTAGCAACCAAGGAAGATTCTAAACCATTCTAAACCCATACACTACCTTATGCTAAATTAACCAACCGAACACCTAATCTAGCAAGCTGGTGAACCTTACTAACTAACTTCTTACTATCCTCCTCAACATCAGAAACACTACCCATAGACAACCTACTAAGGGAATCTGCAATTACATTGTACTTGCTCGGATGATTCAACATACTCATATTGTTATCTTTCAATAACTCAAGCCACCTTCTCTGATGAAGATTTAGATCGTTCTGTGAGAAAACATACTGTAAACTCTTATGGTCAGTGAACACATCCACATAAACCCCATAAATGTAATGTCTTCATATCTTTAAGGCAAACACAACAGTTACCAACTCAAGATCATAGATAGGATAATTTTTTTCATGGCGCTTAAGTTGTCTAGAGGCATAGGCTACAATCTTACCTCTATGAATCAACATATAACCAAGACCAAAATTGAAAGCATCACAGTAAACCATAAATCCATCTAAACCATCTAGCAAAGTCAATACTGTAGTGGAAGTGAGTCGAGTCTTGAAATCCTAAAAAATTTTTTCACAATAATTTGACCATTGAAACTTGACTTTCTTCTAAATCAATCGAGACATGGGGGATACAATAGAAGAAAGCCCCTCAACAAAATGTCCATAATAGTATTTCAAGCCTAAGAAACTCATGATATCTAATGGAGAGATGGGTCTGGGCTAGTTTCTCGCTGCTTCAGTCTTTTAAGAGTCGACTCTAATGCCATCACCATAAATAATATATCCAAGGAAAGCTACTGACCTTAGCTAAAATTCACACTTACTAAACTTGGTGAATAACTAATAAGCTCTAAGGGTCTACAACACAATTTTTAGATGGTCTGCATGATCATTCTCACTATGGGAATAGATAAGAATGTCATCAATGAAGACTATGATGAAAACGTCCAAGTACTGCTTGAACACTCTGTTCATCAAGTCCATGAAAGTTGTAAGGGCATTTGTTAGTCCAAAGGACATAAATAAGCATTTAAAGTGACCATATAGGGTTCTGAAGGCTATCTTTGGAATGTCACATTCTCTAACTCTAAGCTGATGATAGTCAGATCTGAGGTCTATCTTAGAGAAATAACTGGCACCCTGAAGTTGGTCGAACAAGTCATCAATCTTAGGGGGTGGATATTTATTCTTGATTATAATTTTGTTCAACTGATGATAATTAATGCACATTCTGATAGACCCATTTTTCTTACGCACGAATAGGACTGGTACCCCCTATGGGGAAACATTAGGCTTTATGAAACCCATATCTAAGATATCTTTCAACTACTCTTTCAACTCCTTAAGCTCTGTTGGATCCGTCCTATAGGGTGGAATAGGGATAGGCTGGGTATCTAGAAGGAGATCTATTCTAAATTCAATTTCCCTTTTGGGAGGAACTCCAGGAAGTTCTTCAGGGAACTCATGTGGAAATTCCCTTACTACTAAAACTGACTCAAGACTTGGAGTTTCAGAAATAGAGTCTTTGACTTGAATAAGATGATAGACACACCCTTTAGAAATCATTTTTCTTTCTTTAAGATAGAAATAATCTGACCCCTAAGCACAGAGGTACAACCTCTTTATTTGATAACTGGTTTATTAGAAAACTAAAATTTAAATACTCTATTTCTACAATCAACTGAGGCATAACATGAGTGGAGCCAATCCATAGCAAGAATGACATCAAAATTAGTCATCTCTAATTCCACAAGATCCACTGAGGTAACTCTCTAAGACATTGTAATCGGTTAGTTCCTATGTACCCATCGGGCTACAATAGAGCTACCTATTAGAGTAGACACTGAGAAAGGTTTTTCTAAATATTTAAGACTGACATCAAAATTGACTACTATATAAAGAGTTACAAAAGAGAATGAGGCTTTGATATCTAATAAAGCATAAACATGGATATGAAAAACTTGCAACATAACTGTATCCACATCAGGAGAAGACTCCCGATCCTGTTGGGTCTGGAGAGAATGCAACCTATTCTAGCACTTCCCACTACTTGCTTTAAAAGTGACACCTTGCTGAGTCAGGCGACCAGCTGGAACTGGAAGACGATTAGACTAACCTTGTTGGCCGTCCTTTGGGAAATCTCTAACTTATTTCCTGGCTTACTATATCCAAAACACATATCACTGTTAGCTCCACACACACCCTGATGATTCCTACCATACATCCCATAAAGTAGATTAGTACAAATACTATTCACACTACCCTAGGACTTAGAGCCTGGCATTCTATCCTGACTATCTTTCCTGAACTTAGGCACTGGTGCTCTAGCTGAAGATAGGGAAGGACTAAAGACTTCTGATAGAACTGAGAATGGTTACCACCCTCTGAACTTGGCTGGGAAAAGTTAAAACTGCCTATTCTGGCCTTCTTATTCTCTTTTTCTTTCTCCTTAAGCTTTTCTTCCTTAATCTGCTAAGAATTAAGTATAAGTCTAAAAAAATTCATCTTCTTAATTGACATTGCAGTCCTGCACTCCTTTACTACACTATCAAATACACCAAATACAAACTTACTAATTCTAGACCTATTATCAGCCACCATCGAAGGAGCATACCTCCCTGACTAAGTAAACTTAAGTGAGTATTCCTTCACACTCATAGTACCCTGTTTTAAGTTGTTAAACTCTTGAATCTTAACCTCCCTCAACTCTAACAGGAAGAAACTATCTAGAAGAGCCATGAAAAACTCCTCCCACACTACAACCCCTGCCTCAGTACCCTTATTCTCCTTCCACTGCTTATACTAGGTGTGAGCTATATCCTACAATTGATATGCAGCCAACTCTGCACTCTTAGTCGACATGATCCCTAATACATCTTTCACTTTTTGAGCCATATCAAGAAACTCCCATGGATCTTCCTCAGACTTGGATCCTAAAAACAAAGGGAGATTTATCTGTACAAAATCCCAAATCCTAATTGTAGTTGTATTTTCTAATGAGTTGGATAAGAGATCAGCTCACTAATTGTTTTGAGCAGCTACTAAATGAGCTAAAGTCATAAAATTAGATTTGAACTTAGCATGTGAGACATTTTCATTCACGGGATCTTCCTGAATAGATAGTGGTAAGGGCTGATTCCCGTTCCTTCATCTATTATTTCTTTTAGGAGGCATTATTTGTAAATAGAATGAAGGGTGAGTTATAAAAAAAGTTTAACTAGATATCATGCTCTTTCACATGACATGAATACTAAAAGAAAGGAAACTTTTCCTAAAATGTCTTATAGCCTTTTGTCCATAGGTTTGGAGCAGTTCACACCTATGTACAAGACTTTACTCAACGAAGCTTTCATACTCCTTAGGACACTTTAAAAACTCTGGGATCTAATACTAAGTTTTTTCACTACCCAGGGATACACCCCTAGTCACGACAATGATGCTATATGATGCTAAAACATCCTGGGTTTTAACCCTTAAAAAAATTCCTGGAAATCCATTGTTCGGTCCCAGTATGACTCATGGGTATAAGTTGTATATTGGTGTATGAGTGGTATGATCCTATCGTATGCTGACCAGTGTTAGTTTAGGAGATAGTTTTGATCACTAGAATAAGTATGACTTAGGGGTATGATTCATAAGTCTTGGTACGAGTCGTATCAGGGACTTTATGGTGGACAGTGTTTGATACTCCTAGTCTTTTATTCTACTAGGGATACGGGCTATGGGTATAGATCAAAATTTATGGTTATGACTTGGTTGGATGAGTCATATACTGGATATCATTTGATCCAAGGGTATTAGTCTTGGATACGAGTGGTGGATACCAATAGTATAGGAGGGTACAACTCATATGGGTCAGTTGTATCCCTGTGATGGGTTTTATGGGATCTAAGTAAGGGTGTTCTGGACATTTTCCTACTTACCCTTATTAGGACCCATAACTTCTAATACACTTAGGAGGTTATTTACCCTATTATTCTATTAACTAACACTTAGAAACTATTACTAAACATCCAATAATTGTCTTAAGAGCTTTTATGGTAAGGAAGCTAGGATTTTAACTAAGGTATTTGTAACGACCCGGGACTACCCCTAGTTGTCACATGATGCATACGACCCCGAAGGACAACAAGCTAACCCATGAATGATATCTGCTATGAGTACTGAATAATAATACTATAATTAATGCAGAAAATAGGCAGAAATACTATAAGGTTCAAAACATATGAAACACTGATAAAATATGACATCTGTAAAACTCAATACTATTTGAAAATCTAGTCTAAAAATCCTCTAACTGAATCTATTTGAAATTGGAGTTGATGGGACAGTCCCCCAACTAACTCCATCTACTAAACTACTACATCTACTAAAAATATAAAATAATAGAATATCATTGAATGATGAGGACTTATTGCTAAATCTAATGCTACTGACTGAATTTGAATCTACTATACGTGGTCGGGAACCTGAGCGTCTGAAACTATGATATGAAACGTCATAGCGCAAGAAAGTATGCATCAGTACATGGGAATATACTAGTATTCTAGATGAGGTAAGGCTGAATGTAGGGTTTTATATGCATGAATAGTAACTAACTAAATGATATAAAGTAACTAAATATAAGAGTACATGGATAACTGAAACTACTGTAAATACTGAGTATGTAATACTGTACATATATGTATACTATAACTGAGATTTTTTTTGAAGCTAAGTACTGAGTTCTGATAATTGTGTAACTGATATCTGGAGTTACTGATAACTGATTTACTGATACTGATTGACTGAGTCTGACAGTCCTGATTCTGTAAAATTGAACTGAGTTCTAAACTGGAGACTAGAACTAAAACTGTGGGAGGTAATCATCTAACTGACATGCCCCTCTTTGAGCTGATTGGGGTCCAATCTGTAACCCCAGTTGGAAGGGTGCTAATACCGTACCACGGGTACTAATACTAGCTATGAGTTAATCCATAGCAAGAAGACATTTTGTCAAACCTCACTAATAGGAAAACTCATAAGAGATGCATCAACCCTTATCTAGCAGAAAGTCATCTCAACCTACATTAGCTACGTAGTTCTATAACTCAAGAACTTCTACTATGGGTCAAAACCTACACTAACATGAATACCTCCATCCTTGTGTTCACTCGGTGCTGAATTCTACTCCCAAATGAAAGAAACTAAATTGATTATACTGAAATAGACTGGACTGATACTGAGTTTACTGAGTTTTTCTATGTTTTGTAACTGATTAAGTTCTACTGATAGTGACATGACTCATACTACTCTATCACTGATAGTGGCTTTAGGTAAACAGCTAAAGTATCGAGTATTAAATACCCCCAGGACTCGATAGCATGAAAAGTAAAGCAAAGCATTATCTTGAATAACATAACATGTTCACTTGGTCATAATTTATTTATAGAGACATTTCATCAAATATTTATAATGCATTAACTTGTACATGGATGGGGAGTACATGTTTGCATGCTATAATGACATTATTTCATTCTCATAGACAATTTATCAAACACATAAGAAGTATACATGGTTCATTAAATCATAAAAACTTAGGGTTAACATGGTTACAACAATAAACTTGCAAATTGAAGGGTTTATCATGAATATCATATAATTTAACACATACTAGAATTAATTCTTGGAACTTGTAATCTAAATCATGGAAAAAAACTCAAACAACATTATAAACATGAATTCAATCTAATTCAAACATGGAAATCATAAATCATAAATATTGTATTTTGAAAAAGGATTCTTGGACTCCATTAAAGGTAAGGATCCCTAGATAAACATCTAACATACCTTAATTTGAGAGTTTCTTGGAGTTCTTAAAGAAATTCTTGGGATTGACCTTGATTCTTGAGAGCTAGGGTTTATTTTCTTGAGAAATAATTATCTTTTGATTTTGGAAAAAAGTGAATAATGAAGGGTTTAAATGGTTTTAGGGATTAAATCCTATATCTGGATGAATTAAAATCATGGGGAAAGACTGTTTTAACCCTGGGCACAACTTTAAGTTTTCATGAAATTTTATCGATCTTGAACCCTGGTGTGATGCGCCACTATCACACTAAGCCACTGGAAAATGACAACCTGGAAATTGTATGGTGACGTAATGCGGTGGAATCGTGTTACCACCTTGGTTGCGACCTGGAAGTTCACCGCAACGCCGTGGTATCACTTTGGAACTCTGAAAAAGGACAATTCTAAAATTGAACCTTGACGAAAATCACTAATATCATGGAGGCTCATTGGTTTTTGATAATTTCCCTTTTTCCTGGCTCTGCGATGCGCTGATGGCTCAGGTGGTTACTGTCTTACTAAAATAACCATAACTCTCCGCCCGGGTGTCGGATTTGGGAGAATTTTATATCGGTGGAAAGCTTATTCAATTTCCCACACAATTAAAAGTCAAAATATTAAAAATTCCACATTTATAAAAGTTTATTCATCTTTAAATCAAGTTTTTGACATTTTTAGGATGAATTTAAGCTAGGTAAAAGTACGGGGTATTACAGGATTGCTTTGGAGCTTGCTTAGGTGATTTATTTTCATAAATTCTTTGGTTAAAGGCATTATTATCTTACATCATTGTGATTTTGACTAAATTCATGGTTTATATGATTGATTTCATGGTTTTACTATTTTATAATTATGGTTTTCAACTATTATTTTGGGGTTATGATATTAAATACATGGTTATGGTTTCCTATAGTTTTAATTATGATTTTATATGCATTAATGGTAGTTTTGGACAATTGTATTACATGGTAATGGTTTAATAGTATTTGGAATTGGTTTTGGTTATATTATGCCCCAAGGTGTTTGATAAAATTCTTATAAAGATATATTAATTGCATTGCCTTCTTTTAATGGAACCCTTGCATACTTTAGATAGGTCAAAGGACTTATACATGGTTTAAATGGTTTGGAAAGGCTAAAGGACAAATGGTTATGCTTTTGGAGAACATGGAAGTTTCCAAAGTAGATTTAATATGGTAATTGGAAGGGCACTTAAGGTCCCCTTAACCTAAATAGTTTGGATATGAATATTACTTGTAATTAAGGGGTGGTATAATGATACCACTAATATTAGTCTTGTTTAATGAATGGTAAATTGATTTTTTGGACATTGTTTTAATTGGTCATTAATCGCGGGGTATGTAGCTAAGCCGTAGAATATGGTAGTCTCGGCTGACCAAAATCAAAAACTTATATTACCGATATGAGGGGTCTTGATGACCACGTGCGAGTGTCACATTTTATATTGGAGGGATGTACTATTCATCCCATGGGATATTCCCTAGTTATACGGTAACACATACTAAGGCTCTTTCATCGGGCGAGCTAAACCCATATCGCCCTTGGGTGGTTAGGACGACCAAGCTACACAGTCCAGGTAAAGGTTTTAAGTGCATTCTAAACCTAGACCCTTTTCCTGGCACTTATATTTATATGTATAGTTGTATGCATTATTGATGGTTTCACTTGGTTTTATGAACGACATTATTTTATACTTATCCTGAGGTTCATGTTATTGGTCATTTGCTGACCCTGTCTACTAGTGGTTATATACCCATACTATGAAAGAACTGACTATTCAACTCTTCATGTTTAGTACATAGACTCGATATCAGCATTTGGAAAATATGGTGATCTTCTATCTTTCTGAAAGGCATTATTTCATGTTATGGATTTTATTTTGGATATCGGTTTTGGCCATAGTTGGGGTCATGTTCCAACCAAATTTTGTTACTCTTTTGTATAAAGGCTTTGTGCTAGTTTTGGAGTTGGTATAGGCGGGATTGGTATTAATGTTGGTCTTGGAATTGGAATAAGATAGTGAGCTGACATCATTGGATGATATTATTGGTTGTTCCATCCTACTACATTTTGGGAGTGATTTTCATATTATGTTTTGATATCCTCTTTAGTCTATGCTTTGGTGGGGTATGGTTATACTCGGCTGGGTCGATCATAATTATGGTCCTATCCCAGAGTCTTAATGAGACCAGTAATGCTATCTTGATATATACTAAAAATTCAGCTTATCTAAGGCTGGATATAGGTGATTGGGTTGAGTAAAAGGGGGAGTCACCTATCCTAGTTAGACTTGTGATACCCATTACAACAAGCCCCGAGGTCGGGTCATGTAAGGTGCTTACGATCACAAGTGACCACAAGCTAACCCATGAGCTAGTAATTGCTATGAGAACTGAATAATTAAGAACATAACACCTGTGCAAAAGATTAAATAAGAAGCAAAATATAAATCTAAATACTGAAATACCAAATCAATTATACGTCTGAAATATCTGATAAAAACTAAAAGTGACTAACTGACTATTTAAACATCTGAAAACCTCTAAACTGATTAAGGATTTGATAGGATAGACCCCCAACTAACTCCAACTGATTGAATAAAATAAAATACTGAAATGACTGAATAAACATAATATGTCCTTGATGGATGAGGACTCACTACTACGGCTACTGGATTACGATGTGCTGTCTAACTGCGATCGAGAAATTATGTATTTGAACTTATGATATAAGACATCATAGTGCATATAAGAGTATACGGCCAGTACTTTGAATGTACTGGTATATGAGATGAGCTTAGGCTGATATACATGAGGTAATGTGCTTATGAAATAAGGACTAACTAAATAGCATGAGATAAATAAAAATGAATGCATGAAAACTATAACATCTGAGAATGAAAGACCAAGCATAAATCTGTAAACTAAAATGAGTTTGAAATCTAAAAGACTATAAACCTATAACTAAAAGTCTGTACACTTGGTCAAGCAAACTTGAACTGAAACTATACTGAATACTGTACTGAGACTTTGGGAGGTATCATTTTACCCGACATGCAAGAATTTGAGCTAATTGGGGTCCATCCTGTAACCCTAGTTGGAAGGGTGTCAATACCATGCCATAAGTATAAACACTGTCTATGTGGATCCACTAAACTGGTGTCCCAAGCGACTAATGAGTCACCCTCATCTAGCAGGTAAGTTAATGAGATATGTGTCACCTTCAACTAGCAGGTAAACACTTTTTCAACCCTCAACTGATAGGTAGACATCTATAACTTATGCTGGCTACGTAGTTCTTGAAATCGTGGATTTATACTAAGGGTCACACCCTCTACTATCAGGTCAACCCTCATCCCTGAGTTCGCTCGGTGCTAAATCCTACTCCCAACTGAACTGACATTAAAAGTAGGATAGACTGAACTAGACTGAACATTATTTTATAACTGATTGTGCTCATCAAGATTTTAAACATGTAAGTATACTGATAAGAGATATGGATTAAATGTCTGAGTACTTCAAAAGCTGGATTCATGTAAAATACATATGTATCGGGAGTTCATAACCCACCAAAACTGAATGCGATTTGAAGTACTACCATATAAAAGTTTTGAACCCATAGAAGGGGATCATTATTCAAAACCTAAACTTTGGCATTTCATGAAACACACAAGAGTGATGAACTTAAACATGGTAATGGGTAAATCTTGAGAGAATATCATGATGACAAAACTAAAATCATAACTTAGGGATTGAATGTGAATATTACAACATTTAAAACATGTAATGGCTAATCCCACTTGAAAACACGTATAAACATAACATTTTATTGAATTCACAAGAGATTCATGGAGATATTTCAACTTAAACATGAAAAACACATAATTTAAACCAAAAAAGGGATTTTTGGATTCCATGGGTGAAAGGAACTGATACAGGAATTCCTAGCTCGAGACCTTTCACGTGAAACCAAGCACGTGAGTTACAATGACTCCAAGCCTTGTTCACATTCTTGGCCATGTGTGAGGCCCTTGTGAGCCCATCTAAGGGCCTATATTTAATAAAATGTAAAGAGGCCCACCAAGACACCCCAAACCCACCCACTTAAATGCCAACGGTAATTTGGTCTTTGTCCCTCCTTTCTAAGTGACTATATAAGCCATGTAATAGGGCTAATCTTTTTTTAGTTCATTCCTATTATTCAAGAAACAAATATTTATAAATTTTTGACTTCTCTTTCTCATCATTTGGAGAGGCCAAAACAAAATTCTCACTAGTAGAGTGATACTATTGTTGTATCTTGGCTAGAAACTAGGTTCTTGAGGTTCTTTGAGTTCCTCTTGGTCCAAGTAAGAACTTGATATTGATATTTATTAGTCTTAAGGTCCTTTCTCTTGTTAGGGTTCTTAGATTAATGAATATTGTATGTCAAGTTTCTATCTCTTTCTTTGTAAATCTTGTTAACATTGTGTTGTTGAATATAAAAGTCTAGTGAAGCCATGTGGGGATCTTTCGATTCACTAGCAATATTGTCTTTGTTTTTCTTGTTGTTAAACTCACTTTTCTAGTTCAAACAAGTGTTGCAAGCCTAGTGAAGCCGTGTGTGGCCATTTTCGATTCACTAGCACTTTGTTGTTCATCTTGTTGTTCTTGTGTTAGTTGGAATCTCTTAATACACACTTAGCATTGTATCATTTGGTATCCAAGCTCAAGGCTAGATTTTGTTCTTACATAAACAATCTTAGAAAGCTCTTACCAAAAACTGTGTTCTTGAACATTTTGGTAAAAAAAATTAGTTGTAGATCTACAAAAGTTGTACTTATTTAGTTGTTTCTTGTGTTAGTTTCTTTCTCATCAACATAAAGGGTGTCTAAATCTAAAGTTGAGCTTAGTAAAAAAGAGAATTGTGTTGTGAAAAAAAAACCTTGGAAGTTACCATTGGGGTGTATTGTTGTTGTGATCTTGAAGGTGTTGATGTTGTGTTTATCCTAAACTTCTCCTCATCTTATGTCTTAAGTTCTATAAAGATAAATAGACCCAAAAAGGTTGTAAGACAAAATTGAAAATTGTTTGTGAGAAGACTTGCCAACATCACCTTTTCAAGACTTGACAACCACTTTTTCTTAAAACAAGGAACCTTGTCTTGTGGGACTAGTGAGGTCAGACATTACCTTTTCAGTTTGAAAAAAAAAAGAAAAAAAAAGGGGTTTGAAAAATGTTGCAACACTTTATGTTTTCCATCCCAATAACAAGTCATCCATTACAAAAGATCTAAGGGGACTAAGACTTCAAGTTGATGAACTATTTATGTGGACCCGTGGCCATTGACATGCTGCCATGTCACCCTAGTTACTGTTCACGTGATAATTAAGCTCAAATTTGGATGTTCTAGTTTCTAAGTATTGATTCCTAGTTTCCTCTAATTGACTTGAGAACTAATTAACAAACTAGTACATTCCTACTAGTTTGTCAATTAGTCACTTGATGCCTTGTGTTCGTGCCAACATTTGTTTGTGTGATTTTGTTATTTGAATACGTTGTAACTCTTGGATCTAGTCTGACGAGAATTCTTTGAGTGTAAAAGAAGAATCCATTCTGGGAAAGAGTATACTCATACCTTACGGATTCACGGGTTCTTAGTCAATCTACAACTATTGTGGAAGTTGAGTGTGAGTGAACTAAGAGAGTGTGAGTGAGGAGAGGGATTTTAAACTAACTTGTTTGTTTCTTGTGTAGGTGATACCTTGATAATTGAGGGAACCATGTCTCAAACTATGGATTCTAATAAAATGGAGAATATGAGGGTCACTCTTGAGGCTATGACCCGAGCTCTTGAAAGGTTGAGTATAGAAGTGGGAGACATAAAGGGAGAAGTGACAACTATTAGTGGGAGGTTAGAACAGGTGGAGAGTCAAAGGAACTCTAGTCCTTCTGCTCCTCGACATGTTTTGTCAAGTGGACATGATAGAAATTCCTCTGCCACCATTACTCCCAAAACATGGCCACAATTGCCAAATCCTTCACTAGCTCCACTAAATGCCGCAAGCCAAACCACTTATAACCCTCTAAGCCGAGACTCCAATAGACCAACCCATTCCCAAATGTCTCAAGTTCTATAAGAGGTACTCGAATGTCAAATGCCTCTACAAAATCTTAACCCCCCTTCCAAGCTCCACTAAACCAAAGACCACCACCTCCACAAAATCTACTTCCTCCAAATCAAGTTCTAAATGTCCAAAATTGTCCCTTCCACCTTAAGGAATATGGTAGAGAGGATTATGAAGGGTATGGAGCCTTTGACGATGCCTAATAAGGGAGGAAGAGATGAGAGGAGGTCATGTGATCCAAGGAGATACCAAGGGTATGGAAAAAGAGGAAACTGACACCTAGAGAGATGTAGGCATCAGTACCATCAAATTGAGCCTACCTATCTTTAAGGGTGAAAGTGACCCCAAGGTGTATCTTTCTTGGGAGTCAGCGTGTGATAAAGTGTTTCAAGTGAATGATATCTCAGAGGAGAAGAAGAGTTGTTATGCCGTAGCTCATTTTGAAGGCTATGCTAACACTTGGTGGTAATACGTCAAGCGGTTTGGCAACAAGTTGGTAGAGGGACAACCAGCACCATGTTTTGGTTGAGGTACCTAATGAGGCAACGGTATCTTCCCAAAGGTTATAGTCATGAGTTGCTTCCTAAGTTGTACAATTTGCGACAAGGGAATCGAAGTGTTATGGCATATTATGAAGAGTTTCAACAACTCATGTTGAAGCTTGATCATCAGGGATAAAAAATTGTCCATGACATCATTCGGTTCAAGTGTGGGTTGAACAAAGAGATCTCCACTCATTTGATATTTCACAAGTTTGATACCGTTGAAGGGCTTTTCCAAGCGGCTCTTGAGATTGAAAAGGAGCTTAAAGAGAGGTTGTCGTTTAAGGCAAAGGGACCATCAACCTCGGGTTGGCCGAGGAGCAAAGATATGGTTCAACCATCTTTGGGTAGGCCCAAAAACAAGGACCAACCTGCCACTACAAGGCTATCCGAGCCTAAAATAGTCTATAAATTTCCTCTGCAACAAGAAGCTCACAAGTATCCTAATCTTAAAGGGTTCCAATGTTTCAAGTGCCAAGGTTGGGGACATAAAGCCAATGAATGTCCAAACCGGCACAATGTGATCCTAAGGGAAGGGAGATTGTATTACCTTGGTGAGGAAGTGGGTCTTGAAAAAGAAGAGAATGAGGCTGAGCCTCAAGATAGAGAGAAACCCAAAAATAAGGCACATGATGATGATGATTGTGAGGATACTTATTTACAAGAAGGGGAGTGCGTGGTTCCAAACTTTGTAGTGAGGCGTGCCATGATTAGTAAGGCTATAGATGACCCTAGCCAATGGGAGAATTTATTCCATACTAAATGTCTTGTGAAGGGAAGTATGTGTACTATGGTGATAGATAGTGGAAGTTGTGCGAATGTGGTTAGTGTTGGAATAGTGAACTTCTTGAAATTGTTGACTACACCTCACACTAGTCCTTATAAGTTGCAATGGTTGAATGAATATGGTGAGTTAAAGGTCAAAAGGCAATGTGTGATACATTTTAAGGTAGACAACTACCATGACGAGGTGCTTTGTGATGTGATACCAATGCAAGCTTGTCACTTGTTGTTAGGAAGGCCTTCGCAATACGATAGGTCGAACAAATATGATGGAAGGTCCAATCGGTATACACTTGAGAAGGATGGCCAAAAGGTCGCTCTTCATCCATTATTGCCTTCCCAAGTGAATAAATTATACCAAAAGATGCAGGAATTGAGGGAAAAGGGAAAGAAGGCCGAGAGTGAGGGAAAAAGAGGGGAACTCGAGAGTGAGGGAGTAGGGGAAACTGAGGGGCTCCTAATTTCTAAGGGGCAAGGAAGTGTGGTGATGATGGGTGGGAGGAAAGAATTATTTGTGGATCATGACGAGGACACTCCGATGCTCCTCTTGGCTCATTGTTTTAACACTAATGCCACTAACATTTCCATTTCTTCTTCTATTTCTTATGTTTTGCAGGATTACGAGGATGTCTTCCCAAAGGAATTACCACAAGGATTGCCCCCACTTTGGGGAATTGAGCACCAAATAGATTTTTTGCCGGGTTCACTATTGCCTAACAAACCGACTTATAGGAGCAACCCGATGGATAACAAAGAATTACAATGCCAAGTTAAGGAGTTCCTCAACAAAGGATATATAAAGGAGAGTATGAGCCCTTGTGCAGTTTTGGTGCTACTAGTTCCTAAGAAAGATGGGACTTGGCGTATGTGCATCAATTGTCGAGCCATTACCCTATTCCTAGGTTAGATGACATGCTTGATGAATTGAGTGGTTCGTGTTTGTTTTCTAAAATTGATTTGAGGAGTGGCTGTCACCAAATTGGTATGCAACCAGGTGATGAATAGAAAACCTCCTTCAAGACCAAATTCGGTCTCTATGAGTTATGCCATTCGGCCTAACAAATGCTCCAAGTACTTTCATGAGACTAATGAATCATATGATGAAGCCATTTATTGGAAAGTTTGTTGTTGTTTATTTTGATGATGTATTGGTGTAAAGTAAGTCCTTAGATGAGCATGTAAAGCATTTATAATATGTGTTTAATATCCTCCGAAAGGAGAAGTTATATGCTAATCTAGAAAAGTGTTCTGTTGGTGTCCATATGGTTGTATTTCTTAGATTTGTGGTGAGCTCAAGAGGGGTCGAAGTGGATGAATCTAAGATTGATGCCATTAAAAATTGGCCAACTCCCAAAACCGTAGGTGAAGTGAGAAGCTTCTATGGGTTGGCCAGTTTCTATAGACGTTTTGTCAAAGGATTTAGCACCATTATCGTCCGCTTGACCAAAGTGATTAAAAAGGATCGGCCTTTCAAGTGGGGAGATGAACAAGCTAAGGCCTTCAAGGACTTGAAAGCTATGCTCATCTCGGCCCCTTTGCTACAATTGCCTAATTTTGATAAGACTTTTGAGGTCGAATGTGATGCAACCAAAGTCGGCATAGGCGCGGTTTTAATGTAAGAATTGAAGCCTATTACCTACTTTAGTGAAAAGCTCAAAGGAGCAACTCTAAACTACTCTACGTATGATTTAGAGTTGTATTCCTTGATTAGAGCCTTGGCACTTGGCAACATTATTTGTGGCCTAAAGAATTTGTGATCCAAACGGATCATGAATCCTTGAAGCATCTACGGGAACAAGACAAGCTTAACCGACGGCATGCCAAATCGATTGAATTTCTTGAAACTTTCCCTTATGTTATTCAATACAAGTAGGGTAAAGACAATGTGGTTGCCGATGCTTTGTCCCAAAAACATGTGCTTGTGTCTACTTTGTCGTGTAAGTTGATGAGGTTTGAAAGCCTCATGTCTTTATATCCTGAGGACCCTCACTTTGCTCCTATCTATAGGGAAAATGAAGAGTTAGAAAGGGATAGGTGGGTTACGGATAGGGGTTCCCATCCCTATACCAAATTTGATGGATACTTATTTAAAGGTAGATGATTGTGTGTTCTCTCAAGTTTGTGGAGAGAATTATTTGTGAGGGAAGCACACAATGACGGTCTAATGGGCCATTTTGGGGTCGAGAAGACCCTCAGAATTTTGGAAGAACAATTTTATTGGCCTAGAATGCACAAGGATGTGGCCCAAATTTGCGGCCAACGTGTTGAGTGAAAAGGATCCAAGTCACGGCTCCAACCCCACGGGTTGTACACCTTATTGTCCACCCCTTTACATCCTTGGCTTGACATATCAATGGACTTCGTGTTGGGATTTCCGAGGACTAGAAGGGTGTAGGATAGTATTTTTATTGTGGTGGATCGGTTTTCCAAGATGGCTCACTTTATTCCTTGTTCTAAATGTGATGATGAGCCTAGCGTAGCCTCTTTGTTTGTTGATAATATTGTAAAACTTCATGGTGTTCCAAGGACTATAGTGAGGGATAGGGATTCTAAATTCCTAAGCCACTTTTGGAAGTCCATATGGGGTAGAATCGGTACTAAGTTGTTGTTTTTGACTTTATGCCACGCACAAATCGGTGGCCAAATGGAAATAGTAAAGAGGACCTTAGGGTCTATGCTACAGTCCATGGTTAAAGGAAAAATGACTTCTTAGGAGGAGCACTTACCGTTGATTGAGTTTGCTTATAATCGTGTTATACACTCGAGCACGGGGATGACACCCTTTAAGTGTGTATACGGCATCAACCCCCTCACCCTTTTTGATTTAACCCTTTTACCAAGTAATCTTACTATAAGCTTAGATGGAAGAAAACGGGCTGAGGCCATGAAAAATCTACATGAGAAGGTGAGGTTGCAGTTGGAGAAGAAAAACCAAGAAGTTACGAGGCGAGCCAACAAAGTAAGAAGAAAGCTCATTCTTGAACTAGGAGATTGGGTGTGGGTGCACCTAATAAAGGATAGATTCCTGTCTCAAAGGAATGCTAAGTTGATGCCATGGGGTGATGGCCCATTCCAAGTATTAGAAAGGATCAACGACCATGCCTACAAGATTGATCTACCCCCGGAATATCAAGTGCACAACACTTTCAACGTGTATGATCTCTCTCGAGTGGAAAAGGTGGACGATGGTAATGATCCGAATATAAGGACGAATTCCTTTCAAGATGGAGAGAATGATACGGGAATTCCTAGCTCGAGACCTTGCACATAAATCTAAGCACATAAGTAACAACGACTCCAAGCCTTTTTCACATTCTTGGCCATGTGTGAGGACCTTGTGAGGCCATCTAAGGGCCTATATTTAATAAAATGTAAAGAGGCCCACCAAGACACCCCAAACCCACCCACTTAAATGCCAACGGTAATTTGGTCTTTGTCCCTCCTTTCTAAGTGACTATATAAGCCATTTAATAGGGTTAGTCTTTTTTTAGTTTATTCCTATTATTCAAGAAACAAAGACTTGTAAATTTTTGACTTCTCTTTCTCATCATTTGGAGAGGCCAAAACCAAATTCTAACTAGTAGAATGATACTAGTGTTGTATCTTGGCTAGAAACTAGGTTCTTGAGGTTTTTTGAGTTCCTTTTGGTCCAAGTAAGGACTTGGTATTGATATTTATTAGTCTTAAGGTCCTTTCTCTTGTTAGGGTTCTTAGATTAATGAATATTGTGTGTCAAGTTTCTATCTCTTTCTTTGTAAATCTTGTTAACATTATGTTGTTGAATATAAAAGTAAAGTGAAGCCGTGTGGGGCTCTTTCGATTCACTAGCAATATTGTCTTTGTTATTCTTGTTGTTAAACTCACTTTTCTATTTCAAACAAGTGTTGCAAGCCTAGTGAAGCTGTGTTTGGCCATTTTCGATTCACTAGCACTTTGTTGTTCATCTTGTTGTTCTTGTGTTGGTTGGAATCTCTTGATACATACTTAGCATTGTATCAGGAACCCATTGATGAACATCATACATACCTCACTAGATGAATTCGTGAAGATTGTTGGGAATTTCTTGAGGTTTGAAGCTTGAATTCCTTGACTACTTGAGAATGGGTTAGGGTTGAAATGTGCTAAGACTTTTACGGGGTATTATACTACGAAATAGTGAAACAAATAATAATATAGAAACCAATATAGATACAACACCCAAAAATGAACCAAAAGGTTTAAATTTACCTAAGAATATATAGAAATCTCCTGAAGATGGGATACAAACATCATTATATTAATTCGTGGGAATATACTAGACACTTGCTCTTGTACAAACTATATTGATGACCATAGGCTCTGATATCAAACTATCATACCCAAATTTATTGATTCATAATGGAACATACTATAACCCACTAAAATGTAAGCCAAGACATAGCCTGGAACATTAAGTAATGGGCTTATAGATAGAGGATTATAAAAATAAAGAAAGCAGTCATACTATAAAGGTATTAACCAATGAAAAGATGATATATATATAGTACTCATTTTTATTTTAGTAGATCTTGTACCAACCTTACCAGGTCATGGGGAAACTCATTTTGTATATATATATACTAGATAATAATGGGAAAAGTAAAAAACATACAAAACGAGTTCCCCCACGACCTGGTAAGGTCGGTATAAGATCCACTAAACTAAAATCTAGAACTAGATAATACCAAATATATAACATAGTCTTAGAATGCACAAAAACCTATCAAAAAATATAATAAGGAGAAGGATCAACTTTGGACTCTAAAATCTTACCCTAACTTTGAACATTAGCACGACTTGAGGATAACATCAAAGTCGGTGACTCGTACTCAATTCTACATCAGGGAAAGGATGTAAAAATGGAGTATTAGTACCAAAACAATAAATACTTAGTAGGCATCACATGTTGACTGAGCTAAGTTATAATAAGAACATAAAGTTTGAGAATATAAACTAAAGTTAGAAATAAAGGGGAAAAAATAGAAATAGTAGATCACACTAAGAGATAGTGATATAAGGATAAAATAAATATTCAAATGTAGAATACAGTCTAACGATAACCTAACTAGACCCTTATACATAAGCATGATGGGTACAAGCAAAGACTAATCAATAATAAGAAGATGGAATAACATAATAACAAATGTAAAATTAACCATCATGTGATAAACATGCTTGGAACTCCCTTCCAATCATAATCTTGAGTCTTACCAGTCATTACCATATTCCCTATCCCAAATTAATATCCGTATAGATCATTATTACCAGAATAAAGCCAAACTAGAGAGTAATATCATAATTGTAATGACCCATATATGGGTATTTTTGGAAAATTCTATGTTTAGACCATTTTTCCCTTTCCCATTGTTTCTTTACCTTATTTTTGAGTTATTAGAATAGTTGTCATGGTTTCCAATGTGTTTAAAAGTATCTTAAATGAAATTATGGTTTTGTTCACCCTTGAAGGGTTTAGATTGACATTGGTCAACATTTTGTGATATGAACCTCGGATGATTATTTTGATAGTTTTATTAGCTTTGAAGTATCAATTTTAGGCTACTTGCATCATTAGTTTAGGTCCTGAGCCCTTATTTTGGATTTTGACCCTTTGTTTAGAAAATAGTTTAATTTAGCTTTAAAGGGGTCCCAGGGGTCAATTTGTTAAAAATAATCCTTTTCAAAAATCCAACGTCTCTATTGAGTCTAGAAAATCAAAATTAGCCTAGTAGAATTATTAGTTTATTTTTATGGGGTCCTAAATGAATCCTAAGTGTCCCTTCGAAGAGTTTTGACTTCTGCCTTTACTAATTTTAGCTGTCATCTAGGTCAAGCTCCCTTTTTATTTGTATTCACAACCGTAGACTCATATTTGCAAAGAACTATAGTCCTTACCTTCACATTCACAGCTAGAGGCTCGCATAGAGATGGGATATCTAATGCCTCTTTACATTCTCAACCTTAGGGCTCACCTTTACGAAGATTCGAGTTGGGAAACCTCACGATCGCGACCAAGGGTCCATGCTCATAAAGGCCGATGGAATTGGAAATAATGTTAACTCCATTTTCAGTCCCAAATTGTATTTTATCTATTTTTGAACTTCTAAGCTCCAATTAAGGTAATTTCAAAGTGGTTTTCATGATTTCTTTTGTGGGAAAGTTCCTAAAACTTTATTCTATCACTTTTCATGAATTTGATCTTTGAAGAAACTTCAAATCCTTGATTTTTAAACATGATTTTGGGGGTTTTTACCCAGTAAAGTGTAAATGGTTTCTTTTTATTTGAGTTTTGATCTCTACTCATTTTTACTTAGATTTATAATTATAAACTCCTATTGATACGGGGAACATTATTCTTAAACAAAATTTGGTTTTACCCTTGTTATTTTGAACCCACTTTGGACCCATATTAAATAGGGTCATTATGCGTATCATTAGTTTTGTTTTGACTTGTAGATGACATATTTGTCTAGATTGGAGAACTTGGTATTGATTCAAGGGAGTTGAGTGTTTGATTGGGGTTATGGATGGTGTTTGGGCCTACAAATCTTTATTTAAGGAAAGTTGAGATATACCTTGACTTTTTTCAAATTATTTTTATTTTAATTTGTACTCTTGTTTTTTTGTATGTTGTGATTCGTTTAGGATTAGAGGGCATGCTTATGTAAAATGACGAGCATCTCCGTAGGTACATGAATCTTTGATGGATGGCAGTTATATTATTGTCCTGATTAGTTAGTATTACTTCTTGTAATTATCCTTAGAGTAGAATGTAGATAGATACCTAGTGATTCTTGAATAATTGATACTAAAAGCCTATTTTAGAGCTACAACCTTATTAGTGGACTTTATTATGATAATTGTTGTTTACTTCCTTATTAGGGTTTAATTGTGTTATTATCGTTATTATTGATGGAATGATTGAGGTTTGGGAGGATATATAAAGTATGAATAGACTTTTAATAGTTGGGACTTAATGTAGGACCAAGTTTGGGTAGTTCGCGATTTATTGTTATCAAGAAGTTTGGGTAGTGCATGATTTATCGGTATCAGGAATGTTGGTTATTTATTGTTGTCCATGTAGGGTTTATGAGAACTTCATTATGGACTTGAGTAATTATTTATGATCGTGCGTGCGAGTGGGGGCTTATATGCATATTGCTATTAATTTGAGTGGATATATAATTATGATGCCTGAGTGAGGCTTAACTTAACATTATTAGTCATATTTTGTGCATCAAATGCCTTATTTATCATTATATCACCTGAGTGGGGGCTTGACGTAACGTTGTAGACCTTATGAGCATTTAACAACATATTCATTATAGTGCACAAGTGAGGGGTTGGAAATGATAATATTAATTACTACATGAGTATTTATTCTAGTGGTTCCAAGTAAAAACTGGTACCATGAATTATTAATATATTGAATTGAGTCTGAGCTTACTTATAAATGTATTTAATGGATTTTGATCTTCATACTTATTCGTTGTGAGCATTGCATCCTCATATCACACATGCATATTCATAAGACATTGGTACTACTGGGACATTCTAATTTTTGTCAAAAAATGAGATAGTTTATAAAATATTTATATCAAGGGATGTGTAGGTAAGGTTCATTTGAGATGTGATATTGAGATTATATGAGTATATGGGTTGTAAACCCCATAGGTCCTACCTGGGAACTGCAAGCTTAGTAGATGTATACAAAAAGTTATACAATGACTTTCACCATTCATGAGCATTTAATCATCATCAATATATTACATTGAATTGACATTCCTTGATATGATGGTATTGTGTTAGTATTTATGCTTGTATTGTGTTACCGTGATAGCACCTTGATTGTGATATTGTGTTTGAGCATTCCTTTCACTTCATTACATTATTTTATTTTATCTTATTTGTTATGTGGTTATGGTATTATGCGATATGTGGTATGACAGTGGCTTGATCAAAAGATAGATGGGTAGAGACTTTTGGTGGCATGAGATACATTCTTATATATACTTTCTCCCTGTTGCTATCCCTTAGTATTGGTTAATTATAATTTATCAAGCCTGTTATATGATATTTGTAATTCTTTTCCATAAATGATATAAATGAATAATTTTGACTCACCTAGATTAATATGTCAACTATGTGTTTGATACATCTATTGACCATTATGTTGGGTTACCTAGATTAGGATAAAGTGATGTATATACTGATTTCTAGATTATTAGGAAGCCTTGATAGTTGGGTGGTGGTTCTCTCCATCGCTTTGGATTAGTGTCAGTTATTGACTATGCTTGCTGATAATGATCAACATACACGTCAATTTAGTGCAACGCAGTCATTGTCAATATATTTACCCAACTTTAGAGTCGGGGTCGAATCCATGAGGAACAATGTTAGTGATAATTAAACTAATTTGAAACTATAGCTATAATTTGAATTCAAACAAATGATACAAAAAGATAAAATGGGGTTTTTGTTGATCAAAAAAATGTTAAATTTTTAACTTGCTTCAAAGCTCAAAAACTAAAATTTCAATAGTTCAAATCAATGATAGAGATGAACTAGGGTTGTGGTCACTATGATTATTAATTCCGATTAAATAATAACTGTAGTATTAGGTTCTCATGACTTATAGGAAACACCAAATTATCAATTTTGACAGTCCATCTAAGTGTTTCTCAACCTGCCTAGATGTTGAACTCCCTAATTCTCTCAAAGTTAAGAAATAATTCTATTCATACTGATTTTATCTCAAGTAGATCAATCTTTGTACAATATTAATCATTAGATAGGAGCTTAACCATCCAAATCCTTGTTGATAATTCGCTACCTTTAATTTATTTCTCACTTTGAGAAAATTAATATAAGCTGGGATTTATTGTTTGAAACCAATAAATAACAATCATAACAAAGGAATTATCAAGATGTCCCCACAATCACTCAAACCCTAACCAACTCTTAAATCCAAGGGGGAATAATCATAGATCCTAAACACTAGTTATGGGTTTGAGATCCACATGAGAAAGAAAGAAATAGCAATAATTGTAATCATCATTCAAAGTAATTAAACTTACAAACGATGAAGTCTGAAGTTGATTCTCTTCAAAGTTTAAGAGAAAATTCCCATAACCAAATTAAAGAGTTGAAAATTGAATTCTAAGTTTTGAGCCCCAAAAAGAGGTGTCTTTGCCTTTGGAATAAGTTCAAGATGTTTCTCCCATTTTTTATTTGAAAACCCTAACATATGCTTTAAATACTTCATCCTAATTATGAAAATAAAATCATAGATCACAGTATTTTTTCGGATAAACAATGACGTGTGTGATGGCTTATCAGGAGTCTGATGCCTTATCAAGAATGTCGTCAGCTAATATTCACATTTGAACAAGTTCTGTCTTCAGCTGACGATGAAGCGTGGCAGCTTATTAGACATATGACAACTTACCGGAATTGTCGTCCTTTCTTCACTTCAAGTTTGCAAGAACCGCCTAAGCCTGACGGCTTATCACAACTCTGACAGCCTATCACAGGGTATCATTACTTCTTCCAGCTGAATCTCATTCTCTGTCTATGGCTGATGGAAACTCTGATAGCTTATCACAAGGCTGACGACTTATCAGATAAGTCGTCAGCTATACTTTCCTCTTCTTGCTTAGAAATCAACTCTTTTACTTCCATTATTACTGGTTATCTTGCATCTTGACTTTTACTGCAATATCAAAGAGAAAACAATCAAAAACGATAAAAGTTGCTTAAGACTTTACGATTATTCTCAGTTAAAATCCTCAAATGTGTTAGCATCTTCTCACACATTACTTGCTAAGTATATATAGCTTCATACTACCCTTGTTTCTCTTTCCTTTTTCTTGTTTTCTGCACCTACTTTGGACTAAGTCATAGCTTGTAGATTATTTTTAAGAATTGACATTGCAAAGATCAAGGTATTGCTAGCGGACTCCAAGCTTATCCGACTTTCTCTTTATTTATGTTATGCTTACTCATATTTAAGATACTTTATCAATTAATATCATTCTATATTTAGAGGCTTGAACTAATGAAAATTAGGCTTGGGATGTATTGTTAAGACTTTTGTCTCGTAAATACATACATACAAACATGTGTGTGTGTATATATATATATGTATGTATGTATGTATGTATTGGGTATTTATTCTCTTTTTTCGCTTATATATTTTCGTAATTATAAATTCAGGTTATGCTTACCTGTTTAGAGGGTTTGAGAAGTTCCATCATGTGCCTAATTTGGGCTGTGACAATAATAGTATGCTAGACTCACATGGGAATTGATTATAGTAATAAGCTACTAGATGTCGGAATTAAAATGGAACTGATAAGTAATAATAAAGTTGCTAAATGTTGAACTAGAACCAAACTACATATATAAGGTGAAGAATAATTATCATCCAAGAATATAGCTCTAATTAAGTCCAACCAAAGATAATATTAAAGGTTAGGTGGTCAAGTCTTTAAAGGTGATACAAGACCTAATCACTAAGCCAAAGAGAGTGATTTACGGCCAAAAACGACCCCACTTAGGGTAATCTATCCAAAAAAAGCTCCAAAATTGACTAAATTATCCTAAACTCAAGAGTTGTCCAAGGTAACGAATAAAGGTTATTTAGGTCATGGCGGGGCTATTCAAGGCCTTTTATCTAAAACAAGGGTCGGTAGGCCTTACGACCTATCACAAAAACCCAATTTAAGAAAAGAACCTACGCAAACCTAGTCTAAGGCTCTTCAATCCCATCCCAAGGTACTAAGTATATTAGGACTAGTTCTATGGGATAAGCATGAACTAATATAAGAGAAGACAGGGTTGAATTCAATCAAAAAGGGCCCCAAGTCCAAATAAGCAACTAAATGCTAAAAATAATAATCGAGCCAAAAATACCCACCCATAGCTAGCACTATACTATACTAATACTATAATAAAGCATAGTTTAGAAGAAAGGTAAGCAAATCCTACCTGGACGCTGCTGAAAGCTAGTATAATCTTCTACTCTGGAACATTTCCCTTTTTCAAAGCCTCCGACTGCTGCCACACTATCAAAATAATGTTCTATACATCAGGATAAGAATATTAATACCCATATTGCATACTTATGCTTCGTGTTAGAAATCAAACTAAAAATCCTATATGGAGACTGCTTATGGAATCATAAAAGTAAAGCTGTTATAGCATCCCACTAAGGTAAAGGATCATATTGCCCCAAAATTGGGCGTATTGTGAGCTCAAATCAGGCCCAAAAAGCCTCACAGTAAATGATAAAAATAGGATATAAATAAGCAAATTAAATAAGAAATTAAGCTAAAACTAATAAGAATAACAATGATAAAATGCTAAAAATTACAATCCCAAGCTAACCCAACTTAATCTATGGATCTTTCATGTTTCTATAAGCTCCCCACACTCTTCAATAGTGTCAAACACTTAGAATTTATGTTGGAAAGATGAAGGGGAAGATAAATTTACTTCTAGGGGTTTCCTTATTGCTATCGCGAGGTCTCCTAGTCACAATCGTAGCATCCCACTTATGGGACCGCCGTAATCGTGGTGGTCAAGCTACGTGGTCCTGATAAATAGGCTAGCCTGATCCTATTGCCTCCTTCATTGTGATCGTGAGTCTCCTACTTTGCAATTATGATGACCAAGATTGGGATTTTGAGAGTCCTTATCATTATATTGATAAAGGACCTGGGCCTGCACCAGGTCTGATGCACCAACATTTTTTGCCAAGTTGCAAATATTTTGAAAAGGCCCTCGAAATTCATTCGAAATCCCATTGATGCAAATGAACTATGCTACCCAACCAAATTTGGCATTCCAGACTCAATGGTACCATTAAAATTTCCATCCGAGGTAGTTTTGATAAAAAAAAAAAAAAGGTCCCTCACCTAAGAATTGCTTTTAGCTAACATCCATCCAATAGCCCAAAATGAATTTGGAAGCCTCGAGATCCAAATCAAGGATTTTCCTAGACAAATCTATATTCCAGAGCTAATTAGAGTGTTAGAACTTCCATCTGAGGCCATTTACCTAATGGTTAGGCCCGAGAACCTTTTCTTAATAATGAAATCTCTAAAATAGAAAAATGGCTCTAAAAATTAAATTAATTGCTGGTAACAGAAATGTCAGTTCTAGTAAGTCATAAATGAGTTGAAGCAACTATAAAAAATCTCTTAAAAAAAAAAAAGAAAAATCACAAAACACAATAAATGACCTGGAGGGTCATTACAACACAACATTTCTTAATATTAATATTTACCAATTTATGAAAAATTTTATTGTTTATAAGATGTGTCATTAATGTCATATGGTTTTAAGAAATGCTCCATTTGTTCACTTTTCTTGTATTCCAAAATAAGTAGTTACTTTAATGTCAAAGACACGAACAAATTGACATGTATTAAAAATGGTGCGTGAAAAATACTGGTTCCTACACATATCAGTGCATGAAAATATTTGTCACGTGTAAATAAAAGTGTTATACCATTTGAACTATAAATATCTAATAAGGGGATATTGATAATAATTGATTTCTTTGAATTTAATTACACGGTCCCTCTCAATTTATGTAACACCTTTCAGATTTAAAGATTTAAACAAGTCTATTTTTTACCATAATTTTTTAATATATCTTTAATTTCTTTCTGTGTGACTTATAGTACTTTTTATGTAGTTTATAAATATATAAAATTATTTTAAAAAAATTTTAATATTTCATACCTAAATTCACTGTCAAACTAAAACTATTTGACTTTTGAAAAATGAAAAATGCCACGTAAACCAGAATATAGAAAGTCTTTAAATTAGCAATCCTTATAAATAATATGACACACGACCCATTGACATAATACTATCCATGTTGTTTCTTTCCAGAATATCAATAACTTTCCTTGAAATAATTTAGAAAATACTTTATGTTATATATTTGTATGAGGAAGTCATTCGTACAAAGGATTAAAAACCACTCAAATAAATTTAGATTTTCAAATTCTTCCTTTTCTTCTTCTTTGTCTCTAGCAAGTATCCGATTTTATTTTAAACTTTTAAAATGTCAAATACTTTTTCATTCTTTTATTTCTTGGTCCTACTGAAATATGTGTCAACCTTTTCTCATATTCTTGAAAAATATTCTCATGGCTAATATAGGAACCTAAAGTGTGTATATCTCGTGTTTTCTTTAGAAATTCAATTGATTTTTTATTTAATAAGCCAAAAAAATCAGTCTTTTCATCACTTTTTTTTTTAATCTTTCATTCTGAAAAAAGATTTTGGATTATACACTACTAGAAAACTATAAATTACATGGGAATTTTACGTAGGGAAATATAACGCAGTAAATACATGCGGATTTACCTATGAAAATATTAAATTCCTCAACATTAAAATATATTACCTGTGAACTATATATTTGCAACAAATTCCGCAGGTAAATTTGGAGCCATATTACACAAATTTCGTACTTGCGACATTACCTAGGGAAAATGTATTGGCGGGTATTTTATCTCTAGGTAAATCCGCAGGTATATGGACAAATATATATATTTTTTTAATTCATAAAAAAATTCCCAGGTAATTTATCCGATTGATTTACGTAGAGATATTTTGGTGAAAATTTATGTAATGAATTTTATTACCTAGAAAATTATTTGGGGGTTTTGTGCTGCGAATTTTGCTGGGGATTTATTATTGGGGATTTACCTGCGAAATTATTACTTGTGACATTACTTGGGGAAATGTATCGGTGGGTATTTTATCTCTAGGTAAATCCGCAGGCATATGGACATATATATATATATATATATATATATATATATATATATATATTTTAAATCCATAAAAAATTCTCAGGTAATTTATCCTACAAATTTACGTAGAGATATTTTGGTGAAAATTTATGTAATGAATTTTTTTACCTAGGAAATTATTTGGGGATTTTGTGCTACAAATTTTGCTGGGGATTTAATCTTGGAGATTTATCTGCGAAATTATTACTTGCAACATTACCTGGGAAAATGTATCGACGGGTATTTTATCTTTATGTAAATTCACAGGAATATGGATGAATATATGTATTTTTTAAATCCATAGGAAAATTTCCAGGTATTTTATCCTATGGATTTACATAGAGATATTTTGGTGAAAATTTATGTAATAGATTTTATTACCTGAAAAATTATTTGGGGATTTTGTTCTACGAAATTCACTGGGGATTTATTCTTGGGGATTTACCTGCGAAATTATTACTTGGAAAATTATTGGGGGATTGTGTTGCTACAAATTTAGTTGAAATTATTTCTTGAGGATTTACCTATGAAATTATTACTTCAAAAATTATTGGGGGATAGTGTTGCTACAAATTTAGCTGAAACTATTCCTTGGGGATTTACGTAGAATTTTTGTGACTTGAAAAATTTAAATAGGAAAAGGATAAACTTGAAGAATTAAAAACATAAAATAAAAAGAAATTAGACGTTAAATCAGTGTACACGTATAATCAAGCAAAAGATGCTCAAAAAATTAAAATTTGTTTGTTGACATAGATGGTATCACAGATGTATTCGAGCCGAATAAACCTTAGCTTGACTCGTTATGTTATCACCAAAAAATTAAAGGGCGAAGAACGACTCAGGGCTCGAATAGAGCGTATTTTTCTATTGGTTAATTTAAATATAATTGTAAGGCATCACACTATGCACGATAGTATAATATATCAATATAATGTATATTTAGGTGTCGTTTGGTGTGAGATATAAGGTATAATAATCATGAAATAAAATAAAAATTTAATTTATTTTACATTGAGTTGAAAGTATTAGGTAGTTTTAGAATTATATATATGGTGAGATTAGGGGTGGACATTCTATTTGTTTGATTTTCTTGTTTAATATCAGTTTGTGTTTTGATTTTCAGATTGACGAAAATGATAGCCGTAATCAAACCAAAATATACTCGATTTGATTGGATTTCTATAAATTTGGTTCAGTTATTTTAAATTTTTATTTAATTTTGAAGATTAAAGTAGTGAGTCTTTCTTTGTTATGACCGGGCATTTAAAATTTGTGACTTGTTAAAAAAAATAATTTTTTTCCAACCTAATTTTTAATTTTCAAATATAAATAACTCAACATGGATGAAATGAAATGAAATAACGGGAAGCCATTATTTATACTAAATGTATATAATATATATATATAAGTGAAATATATAATAAAATATATATATTATTGTTATCCTTGATTTTAAAGTAATATATTATGTGTCATATTTTTAGTTACACAATTTATTCATAACTAATTTGAGGATAATTATAATATTTATTTTACTTTTATTATTATTGTATTAATTCGCAACCTTAGTCAATTTAATTTTCAATTTATTTATTTTCTAGTCCGATTTTGCCAATTTGTAACAATTTTAGCCTAATTTTATCCAATTTATTACAATCCTAGCCCAAATTGTGTCCAATTGAACTCAATTTCAAATTTCATTCAATTTTTTTAATCAAATTATTAATCTTTAGATCTCAGTCGTTGATCAACATATTATTATTATTATTATATTTATTTTTAATATTAATTTTATATAGTTACTATATTTATTAAATATCAACCTAATTCAATTCAATTTTCCTAATTTATTCAAATTCTAGTCATTTTATTCTCAATTTGTGTCAATTGAGTTTAATTTGACTCAATCAAAATCCTTAATTTCATTTTTTAACCCAATATCTAATCTCAATTTGACTCATCTCCTTATCTAATTTACTCAACTGTTCATCATATGTGATCATCGACCAATATTAAATCAATTGTCACTAATATTTTTCTTGAAATTGGACAGATTCAGACTATTTTTCTTGAACCGAGGGTCTATTGGAAACAACCTATCAACCTTCATAGTAAATTTTGCATACACTGTACCCTTCATGGACCCCAATTTATGGGAATAAATCGAGTTAGTTGTGTTGACACCCAATTTTCACCTTCCGATCCCCCTCTTAGACTGCTATTTTAGAAAAATTATTAATTTTAAGTGTTGATATTTTCTATGCATTATTTTAATATCAAATAAATATTGACGTTTCACATTCATGATTTGAAAATATATGATTTATTTTATATTATTATTATTTTTTACATTATATAATATTTTACATAATTTTGCTAATATTTATAAATTATTTCTGCAATTATACATGCCCATAATTTACAAACATTGTCTATTATTATTATTATTATTATTATTGTTATTATTATTATATTATTACGTCTTTCCTACATTTATTATATAGCAATCTAAGTCAATTCAATTTTTCTAGCTTATGTAATGTTTAGTGTTATTCTTATTCAATTAATATCAATTTTAGTCACAATTGATGTTAATTCGAGCAGAATAAACCTTAGCTTGACTCAATAAAAATACTTGTAAAGCTCACACGAACTGATCAAGCAACCGAATATGATATCAAAGATGTATTTCAAGCTGATCATCAATCTTATCTTGACTCATTATTGAGATCAAGAAATTAATGGTCATCATTGATGGATAAGTAATTCAAGATTAACTAACACCTCTACCTAAATGCACATAAATTAATCTTGGATTTAATCTCAAAACTATTAATATAAGTCAAACAGCTCCCTAGAGATAAGTTACTACTATTACTAAGTGTGAAGAAGCAGGAAACACTTTGTCGACATGCCTGCTTTTTCACTTGCTTTAGCTACTCCATAATTTTGCTATATTACCCCTAATTAATTATTTTAAGTCATTTACATATAAAAAACTAATAATATTTAATAAAAATATAAAATAGACATTTATAACATGTCTACTTCAGCTGCTGTTGACACCTAATTTTGACCTCCCGATGCTCTCTTAGGCAGCTATTTTATCAAAATTATTTAATTTTAAATATTAATATTTTTACACATTATTCTCGTATTATATAAATAACAACGTGTCACATTAAGGATTTAAATATGTACAAATTATTTTTATTAGTTTTTATAATTTATTAATTCAAATATAATATTTTGCATAATTTTCTTACTTAAATCATCTTTCATAAATATGCACACTCACAATTTACAAATACATTGTCTAGTTTTTATTCTTATTATAATTATTATTATTATTTTTAAATTTTGTAACTAATTTATTTTAAATTATTAACGACAATTTTGTAAAATATTTCTTCTATGTAAGCTTAATTCTACATAGGTCTATTTTTAATAGCGACACATTATTATATTTATTAAATAGCAGCCTAACTTAAAATAATTTTCCTAATTTATTTAAATTCTAGCCATCTTATACTCAATTAATGTCAATTTTAACCAAATTAACATTAATTTCATTTTCTAACCCTTTTTTAAATAGTTTTAATCTCAGTCGTTGATAAAAATGATCTAACGACGGAGATCCGCTCATTCTTACTTTCCTTTTATACATCAAAGAGACCCTAATCCCTCAGTCTCAACAAAAATAATCGCATCTCTATGTTTTTTCTCTATCATCTCTTCCTTTCTCTCTCTAGGTATAGCCGGCGGCGGATGCAATTACCAGCTGGCCAGCAACCTCGGCACCACCAGTGTCTCTTCACCTTCACCAACACCCTCCTCATCAAACCATCCTAACGCCTCGATCGATGAGCTACCGACCAGAGGATTAAAAAGAACAGAGGATGCTTAACTTTTTCTTTGTTATGCTCAAAATGTCATGACTGTGCTAGTAGTTGTTGAAGCAACATACTAATAGCTGGGCTGCTCAGACATATCTGTTTATAAGTAGCAACTTTCTTTGTTGGTTCCCCCTCAATTCTATTAAAACAACAGATAGAATTAAAGATAAATGACATAGTTAGGGAATTTTCTTGTCAGTTTGTGCCTTTTAAGCTGGTATGAATACTAATTTTTTTTTAGAAAAATGAAATCTAAGACGACTAACAACTTAAGAAATTTGTTTCTCTATTAAGTTAATTTTCACTTTTCAATTAGGGGAAGTTTATCCTTGTCCTTTGATATAATTTGTTATTTATATGATAAATATTTATCTTTTTCTAATAAAGCATTTCTTATTCCAAAATAGAGGATGAAATTTCTATGTGACTACACTGCAATAGAGACTGTCTTCTTGTTTGGTAATAGAGGAATGATACAGTTGCAATTTCTAAAATCCTCAAGCACAAAAATATAGTTCTTAGTTATTATTGGCTTCATAGCAACACAATACAATATAATTTGTAACAACCATCCAAACACACTTAAGCTTTAGGTTCTGTCATAAGGTCTATTTTAGTTTCCCAGAAGTTGGATTCTCCAATTTACCTGCCTTTCTCTTCTTTTACTTACTACATTTTATATGAAATGTCAAGCCTATAGGATGCTTTATGCACCTTGCGAAACATCCTTCATTATATTTCCTTCTATTTTCTTTCTCAAAGGTACTATGTTATTTTCGATCAAAGATCTTCTTTCACTTTTGGTATGGGCAACAACTAGAATTGAATATGAATATGCTTTTTTCTAGCACGTAGTCATAAATGGCGATTCAAGTTTTTACTTTTCCAAACATGTTTATATTTAATTTGAAAGGAGAAATTAGGTAGCCCTTTGAATAAACTTTCCTTGAGAGGCGAAAGCAGTATTTTGTCTTTCTGGGGTGGACTTAACTGATGGATTTAAGCTTAGATTCTTTCATTAAGTGTAATAGTCATCATATTTCATATTGTTTTGCTGTTTTACTGTTATTAGCTACTTAATCCTCATGCATCATTGTTCATTACTGTCTAGTTATATTAAGTACTCCATTTCGATTTGTTTGTCTGGTTTAACTTGAAACAGAGTTTAACAAAGTGAAGAATATTTTGAAATCTTGTGACCTTAAATTAAAAATTTATATAATGATCAAGTGTAGTGTTTTGAAATGTGTACTAGTGACTTCAAAATGATCAAATGTTGATACTTGAGAAGTGGATTAGTGACTTGAAAATGGTTTAGTATAGTTACATGAAAGGTGAACTTAAAAAGGGTGAAGTATAATGACTTGAAATATGAATTACTTATTTGAAAATGATTAAGTGTAGTGATTGGAAATGTGTACTAGTACTTGAAAATGGTTAAGTGTAACGACTTGAAGTGTGAATTAGTTCCTTGAAAATGGTCAAGTGTAGCCACTTGCAATCTATACTAGTGAGTTGAAAATGGTTAAGTGTAGTGATGTGAAAACATTTAAGTATAGTTACTTGAAATGTCAATTAGGTATTTGAAAATGGCTTGAGTGTAGTGACTTGAAATGTGTACTAGTGACTTGAAAATGATTTAAGTGCAGTTACTTGAAATTGGGAACTTGTGACTTGAAAATGATTAAGTGTAGTTATTTGAAATGGTGAACTTATGACTTGAAAAAGGTTAAGTGTAGTCTATTGAAATACATACTAATAACTTGAAAATAATAAAATATAGTTACTTGAAATGTTTAGTGTCTTGAAATGTGTACCAGTGACTTAAAAATATTTAAGTGTAGTAACTTGAAATGTATACTAGTAACTTTAAAATGATTAAGTGTAGTGACTTGAAATGTGTACCAGTGACTTGAAAATAGTTAATTGCAGTTACTTGATAATGGTTAAGTATAGTGACTTGAAATGTGTACTAATGACTTGAAAATGGTTAAGTGTAGTTACTTGAAAGTGGTTAAGTATAGTGACTTGAAATGAATGATCAAGTATAGTGACTTAAAAATGGTTGAGTATTGTTATTTGAAATGTGAAGTAGTTACATGAAAATGGTTAAGTATAGTGACTTGAAATGTGAATTAATTATTTAAAAATGGTTAAGTGTAGTGATTTAAAATGTGTACTAGTGACCTGAAAATGAGTAAGTGTAGTGCTTTGCAATATGAACTAGTTATTTGAAAATGGTTAAGTGCAGTGACTTGAAATGTGTCCTAGTGAGTTGAAAATGGTTAAGTGTAGTTACTTGAAAATTGTCAAGTATAATGACTTGAAATGTCAATTAATTATCTATTTGAAAATTATTAAGTGTAGTGAGTTGAAAATGATTAAGTATAGTTATTTGAAATTGCAAACTTGTGACTCGAATATGGTTAAGTGTAGTTACTTGAAATTATGAACTTGTGACTTGAAAATGATTAAGTGTAGTCGCTTGAAATGTGTACTAATAACTTGAAAATATTAAAGTATAGTTACTTGAAAATTATTAAGTATAGTGACATGAAATATGAATTAGTTACTTGAAAATAGTTAAGTGTAGTGATTTGAAATATTTTCTAGTGATTTTAAAATGTTTTAAGTGTATTGACGTGCAATGTGAATTAATTATTTGAAAATGGTTGTGTAGTGACTTGAAGTGTGTAGTAGTGACTTGAAAATGGTCAAGTGTAGTTACTTGTAAATGTAGTTACATTGTTGCAAATACTCCTTTTGTATTTACCTTTTTCCTATTGCAACTCTAATCTTGTCATTTGTCTTCTGTGTATTTTATTATAGCATCAAGAAATTATGTACAAACGACATCTTGTAGTGGAAAGGTCTTGCTGGATTGTTGTAAGTTAAAGGATTTGTTAAATGATGAATGCCCATCTCAAGAAGACAACCAAGAGGATTAAAGTGATGATGACTCTGACGACGTGAATGAAAATGATTCTAATCTTGATAACATGGATGAAAGTGATTTTGACCTTGATGGTTGGTAGTTTTATTGAGGATTCATGTTTGAAATATTTTGTTTTGGACCATTTAAGAATCATACATTATTGATGTGGATGTTCTGAATTATGTTTTTTTGTTAGCTATTATGATTTACATTAGACTTGTATTGAATGATGTTTTGAGAATTATTGAAGGTTTTGCATAGATTTTTGATTAATTATGAAATATTTTTAGTAATTTACGTGTGAATTATTACTTGAGAATTTTCATGGGGAAGTACATGCTAAATATTCATGAAAATTTTCTTGAAAAAATTTATTCTTGAGGATTTACTTTTGGTATTTCATACGAATTTTCTTGTGAAATAGTTTGTGGAAAATAATTTATGACTTTTTTCGTGGAAATATGCAGGTAAAATCCCTTTTTATGAATTTTATCAAATAATTCATGCAAAATTTGGATAGTTAATCACAAATAAATCTACAAATAACGTACCTGAGGATTTATTTTTGTAGCTGAATTACCTAGGGATTTACTTGGGAATCTTTATGGAGAATAATTTGTGAATTTTTTCGTGAAAATTCGCAGGTACAATTTCTGTTTTTTTTTTGAAATTTTACCAAATAATTCATGCAAAATTTTGATAGTTAATTGTAAATAAATAAGCAAATAACATACCTGCGAATTTATTTTTGCAGCTAAATTACCTAGGGATCTTATAAATCCGCAGGTAATAATTACCTAGGAAAGTATTTTCTTTGGATTCTAATTGGTAAGAAAATCCACAAGAAATCAAATTACTTGGGGATTTTACCACATTCTATGAAAATCAACAGGTAATAAGCACTTTTCTTGTAGTGATATTTGTTGCAGTACTATGTATTAATTTGATTCTTTTATTGATAAGATTTTATCCTATGTAAACTAATATAGTCATATATTAATTACATATCCTATTCAATATTGTCGGATGCATAACTAATAAATAATAGACCATAATATTAACAATACATGACAAAAGTCTTTAATGCTCCAAATCTGCTGATCAATATGACATGCTGTCATCTTAATTAAAACCCTATATATTAGTATCATTATCTCTCTTTCTCTCTCTCTCTCTCTCTCACACACACACACTCTTTCATATTCACTTAACACATAAAAGTTGTCGGGAAACACCCTAAAATAAATTTGAGATGTGTAACTTCCATGATGTTATGACCCATCTGGTTATTTTTTATATTTCTACTTATCTTCACCGTTTGAGATTCTCTATAGCAGCCCCAAGTAATTTATGACCTGCTGGGACTGACAGTTCAATTACCAGGTAGTTTATTTATTTTTTAGAGCTAATTCTCTATTTGAAGTCTTTATTGGTTCCAAATAGCCACCAAAAAAAAAATTTAGTAAAGAAATATCATATGTAAATTCTGAATGCACCAGCTACTCTAAAATATCGATTTTAGTCTAGGTAGATCTTTGGTTTGGGTTTGAATGCACCTAAGCTCATTTTGACCTATTGGTCAGAAAGTTGGAAAATTGGGAATATAGGTGTGGAATCCACATTTGGTTGAAATGACCTTAGATGGAAAATCCAACTCCTCCATCGCCTCTAGAATATTGATCTAAGGCTTGGGGGACCCTTGGTTCAGTTCCTAAGGCTCCCAGACTTATTTTGGGCTATTAAGCTGATTTTATAAAAAACAAAATATATGCATAGGCCCTACTTTTACTGAAACAATCTCAGATGAAAGTTTTGATGACTCCAATGGATTTGAATTGTATTTTACACTCAAATATCACTGTTTGATCATGTTCTTTGGTTTTCGAATGAGTTTCGAGGGTCAAAAATAAATTGTTGAATTTGTTGTCATCTGGTGCCCAGGGTGATATTATGATCCCAAAAATGGTATAGTGATTTCCCTAGTGCGATAGCGACCCTTAGGGGGCAAACATGGCATCTTCACACCTGGTAAGGGTATTAAAGAGCACCCTAGATTGCATTTTGACAATTTTTACTTGTTTTTGGGATTTAGAAGCCCTAAATGAGTGTGATAAATCAAAATTGATCATTGTGGTGACTTTGGAGGTTTCTAAACATCTATTAGCATGATTTTCATTCGGATTATGGTAAGATTTCATTATTTTCTTGGTGAATTTATTAGTTCATGACCCAAAACCCTAAATCCACTTAGGGCTTGAATTTATCCCAAAGTTTGTTTGCACTTATTTCTTAAGGGTTATGATTCTTGATGATGTATGAGTGTTGGGTTGATATCGAAAATGCATTTTCTGTAAGTGCAACCCACTTGGGGTTTTTGGTGTCATTTTTGGACCCAAAGCATAAAGGTTTAATATGGGTAATGGGTATCATTATTCTCGTATTGATGAGTAGATTATGATTTGGTAATGTGATAAAATTTTGGGCTTGTGAAGAGAAGATGGATATTGGTGAATAATGTGAGGTTTTGTGGTTCGTCCTTAAGGTAAGCTTCTACCTACTCTTCTTTGAAAATGATTTGTGTTATATATGGTATGTGAATATGACTGTTAGGCTTGATTATGAGTAGAATTAGTTATTCTTGATCACTAATATTTGAGAATTAGATGAGGGTTTTTGGACCAGTAAGGTGGTGTGTTTATGAGACTTTTAGAATCGTTTTGTCTTTTCCCTATATTGAGCGAATTTGTTGCATGAATATGATTTAATAATAGGTTTGGGATGTAGTTTAAGTGTCAGAATAATGGTTTAGTTGATTAACCTTGGTTGGGCTAGTTTAGTGGTCTTGAAACCGTAATTTAGGTACAGTGACTTGAATACCTATATTTCTAGGCAAAGTTTCTTTCTTAGAATTGGTTATATCTTACTTGAAATATAGAATTTGAACTCGATACCTTAGCCTAGTTTGGGGCATAATTTACCTAAATATGGAAATTGAGGATTAGAAGTAGGATTGTCCGGCCCACTTAGGCTAAGACATGTGTTAGCCTTATGGACTTAGTTGTGGATGTTTGGCATAGTTGAGACCAGTAAACCTTAGTATAAGGTTACTTCGTAGCTTATTGAGTGATGTTATATTTTCCCCCAGATAATGATATTTGGGCCTATAGATATGCTATTTCCTCTTAGTTATGATATTGGGCCATAGAGATGTTACTTCCTCTTAGATATGATATTGGGCCTATAGAGATGTTATTTCCCCTTAGTTATAATATTGAGCCTTTAGAGTTGATATTCTTCCTAGCTATGTTATTTCTCCCATAGAGATTCTATTTTCTCTTATACTTGATATTTGACCCATAGAGATACTATTTCCTCTTAGCCTTGATATGGGCCCATATAGATGCTATTTCCTCTTAGACTTGATAATTGGATCATATAGATGCTATTTTGTCTTTGACTTGATATCTGGCCCATAGAGTTGATATTTTCCCTTAGACATGATGTTGGGTCCTTAGAGATAATTTTCCTATTAGTTATGATTATTAGGACTATAGAGATGATATTTCTCTTAGATATGGTAATTGGCCTAGAGAGGTGATAGTCCTCATTGTCATAATGTTTTACTTATAGATATGAGATGTCTTATAGATGAGGTATTTTTATATATATTATGCCTCCTAGATGTGAGATGCCTCCTACATGTGAGATGATTATAGATATGCCACGACTTATAAATATGATTATTGATATGAGTTTCGAATATGTATGTGGGCCTAAGATCATGATATTAATGTTATGATTATTTCAGACATATTATTAGGCCAAAGACTGTATTATGATATCGGTTGGACATACAGGAAATAATTATCCTTGTAAAGTAGACTGTTGTAGAATATGGATATATATGTTTATGTTTGTATACACATCTCTCTGGTATGGGACTGAGAAAGATGTAATATCAAACTTATGTTTCCATTGATTGAATACATGTTATAGCATGTTTAGATTTGATACATTCATGATTATTGTATTGGCAGTTGATGTGATCTTAGTTGAAATACAATCGTACGACTGTTCTTCCTATATAAGGGTTAAAACTAACTTTTAACCTGTAAAATAGATTTCTCTAAAATAATATTGTCCTAACATATTGGACAACTTATATATAAAATAGGTTAATAGTGATGTTTTGAAGATTTGATCGAGAATGATTTTGGTTCATAACTTGATACTATTATTTACTCTGATCGTGAGATATTTTGATTCTTTATACACTTCTATAATGATTTAGTTTCAAAGATCACTCTGGGTAATAGACTTACGGATTCACACTCTTTTTATCTATAACTTGAGTTTGTGCATCTATTATATATTTATATATATGTGTGTATTAATGGTTATGATGATATTGATACCCGATAAGCCTAGAGGATACTATTATGATGATATTGATACAAGTCAAGGCTAAAGAATACTTTTATGATAATATTGATACCTGGCAAGGACGGGGGATACTGTGATGATAATATTGATACTCCACAATGTCAGAGAACACTATGATGATACATTGATACTCGGCAAGGACAAAGGTTGATTATGATGATGATGTTCATAAAAATGATAGTTATGATGGAGATGGTTATGATGATGAGATTTTAATATAGATAGTGTACCTTGCATTCTTTTATGCATATACATCATCTATCACCAGTATGCGCTTATGTCTATCAGCCGGTATGGGTTTTATAGATATAAATGATGACTATTTTTTCTATTATTGTGTACTAATTGAACCTTCCGAGTCCGGTGTATTGGGTGTATGCATATGCTCGACTAGGTATTTCATTGTTTGGAATAGTCGGTTACTTTCACTATTGTTGATATTGTTGTTATCATTGTTATAATTATTATTATGGCTAGTTATGACAGATTGGTCATTCATTCGATATCGAGAATGGAGGTATATTTCTGGCCTATTCTATATTATGATTGCATTACTAAGCACGATTATTTCATGTCTAGCCATATGAATTAAAAATCCTGAGTATATTAGTATTAAATCCTGATTGGTTTATAATGAGGTATTAAAATTAGAACATGATAATTTAGGTTTTACTTTTAGTTGACCTCATATTTATATGTATATATACATGCATACCTTGCTAAATATAGCTGTGGTACTACCTTATATCTTTTCCTTCATTTGTATATATTGTATATTTATTCCTAGGATTTGTATATTGTTATCTATTCTTATTTCACCCTTTATTCATATATTGTCTTGGGATATACGTTATAGTATTGAGATTCATGAATATGGATGGAATAAGATAGTTCATCCTTGATACTTCCTTAGCCTTATTATGTTAGTCTCTTAGACATGACTAGAATAGGCTATCCTTTTTATCATATTGGATTGTTAGATGATTTCTGGACTTTTGCATATAGTTTCCATTTTGTTTAAATATTTTATATATTTTCTTTATCTCTGGAGCTCAATTGGTATTTTCCTACTGAGTACCATTCATTTGGTACTCATAGTACACTTTGGTAGCCTACATATCATAGTATGAGTTATTGTCGTTGATGTGTGCATCATGTGGAGAAGCCATGGTTTAGAGACTTAGAGTGAGCTCCTAACATTAGGAGTATTACTTATCTCTCTCTTATGTATTAGACTAGTCTCTATAGTGTATTAAGAGATAAGTCACATCAGTGTAATTTCTTTAATATTTCACTTTTGTACTCTTATTATATTAGAAGCTCTTGTACTAATACCACTAGATTTTGGGATTATATTATGTATTGATCTTATTTCACATATTCTACATTTCCTTAATTATCTATTTAAGTAGTCCATTACTAGCCATTGCGGACTAGGGGTTTGTCTTTTCTACTAGTGGGTTATAAAAGGTGCTATCATGACCTAAGATAATGGGTTATAAAAAATTGGTATCAGAGCCTAGATTATCGGTATATTAGTACAAGACGTAAATGTTAGTAGTGTCATGCGGATCGGTGCGAAGATATCCATAACTTATCTTTGGGAGGCTATAGTGACATTTTAGAAAATTCACTTTTTTACTCTTTGTCGTATGTCTGTATTGCTATGAACCTCAAACACATTCCTTGACTCGATTCATTCCCTAATAAATGATGAAAGATGGGCAATATTTTCGCCAGATGCAGGCAAGACTTCAACACTTATTTCTAAAGTTTTAATGCAATATCAGACTAGAGAGTTAGAGATGTACATAGAAGATCTGGAATGTCAACCAAAAGATTCGGGGATAGTTCAAGCTTAAGTTGATATCATGGCTGCTTCAACCCTTTTGAGGTTTAGCATTAAAGATTCAAGTCATGTTGTAGATCCCTCTTAGCCATAGATGAAATTCAATTTATTGAGCAGTTATTAAACCAGAGTTGGTTTTATTGGTATTCAACAGGGTTTGTGACTAGCTTCTAAGTACGAGATTGGATTTCTCGATTAGACCAGGCATATTCTTATGCTATATCCTTCAGATCTAGATATTGGAGCATAGATGTGTTAGAGGACTATTATTGTCACTCTATTTAGTGTTAGAGCACTTGATAGTAGTTGAGTCTTCTTTTTCTTAGGTTATTGATTGTGAGAGGACCATAGAGAGCACAGGTATTGAGGCTTATAAAAATGGCGAAAAGAGTCTATGACATCCATATACTGCTATTTATATTTTATCCGAGTGAGGATTCTTTCGATAAAGTTTAGCTTTACTTGCAGCATATTGGCTCTAAGCCAATGATGGTTTAGAATATGAGTGATTCTCAAAATAGTCATGATGACTATAGTGGGCAGAGTCCCCATTAGATTTGTAGAGTTTTGGTATGGTTCTTCAGGCCATGACGACCATTTTGGATTATGAGGGTTAGTATTTTGAAGTATTCCATGATCTTAGTTTGGTTGTTTTGAGTTGAGACACTAGATCAGAGAGTGTCCCAGATATGAGTTAGTTGATTAGATAGAGTTAACATGTATTCCCCACCACCCAAAAGTCTTAAGATAGACTATGATTGCGTAAAGATGGACATAATTCTAAAGATTTCTCTCAATGTCAGTTGGCCAGCTATTTATGCTCAGTTTATATTCTCGCCATGTTGATGCTTCATGAGTTGCTACAACTATAAAGAGATAGACTACAGGCCTAAAAAGTGTCCCCAACATGGGATTTCTAGTCATCCAACTTATTCAGATTAGCCCTGTAGTGCTATGGCATCTTTAGTTTGAGATAGGGCACGTGAAGCCTCAGTTGATGATTTGGCTGATCAGTCCAAGTTTGGACTCGTTTAGATTTATTTCCCCTATGCCTAACAAGCATGTGATTGCGGATTTCACCATGATAGGGTGTGCTTTTATTTACTGCATTTATTTATTATTATATGTATTAGAGTCTTCGTATCCATTGATAAATATATGCCTTGATGAGTTCATATTGATTATTGTGTTCCTTGTTATTGACTTCATGAATATGTGACTACTCTTGTGGTTTATTTCTTTTAGTAGTTGATAGGGTATATCTGTGCTGATATTTCTCATTATAAGTGTCGCATTTGGGTTCAAGTCCCATTTATCTTGGCATATTTTCCTTATTATGGTGGTACATGATATTGATGTTCATTTTGGTACCGCCTATTCATTATATTAATGTTGATATAGTTGTTGTTATTGCTACTATTGCTCGAGGTTATCAATATTATTTGATATTATTACTTGATGTAACTGATTCTCGGTGGATAGCTATACAGACGAGTGTTATCTGTTAGAATTTTTTTATTTTTTTATTCTTATTCGGTCTTGAGTAGATATAGCCTAATTTGATGATTTCTTTCTTATAGCACGATGAGGTTGATTTTTCCCTCTTGGTTAGCCATGTTAGATTGATTTGGGTATGTATTGTGATATCGAAGGCAGATTGGCCATTGGTGGCTCTATTATGATTCTAGGGTCAACAATTTTATTGTATCACCTGTTTCTGAGTTTGGGATCCTTGGACTTACCTTCTGGGTTGCAAAAGTTTTCATCTTACCCGTTCTTTTCTATATAGCCTATTTTATGCTTGGATATTTTTTGGGTCCATTCTTTATTTATAGCTAGTTCATCTCTCGATAGTGATTTTAAGATTGAGATGTCATGGATTAATCTTTTAGATTTGTTGGGTTTATTCTCGTTTGATGGGTTTCCCTCTTTATTAGTATGGAGGTTTGATGCTTCATTCTTTCTATGTTATGGTTTTGTCTAGTGGAGTTAGAAAATTAGAGACGTGTGACCTTTTCTGTGATCACTTCTTGAGTTGGCAAATTAGAAGTTCTTTATCTTGAGTTGTTGATTTTCTGGTGGTGGTCCTGACTTTGGCCTTGGTTTCGAGATCAGTATATTGCTTCTTCGGTGATGTAATTCTTAGATGAATTTAGGAAATCCCTATTTTAGAGTTTGTTTGGCCTAATGAGGTTTAGTGGAGTGATTCTCCTCGATAATATATGACTATGTCTATTCTTTGATGAGGTGAAGTGTTGGATTGATTAGCTCCAACATAAGTTGCATTCTTTGAGTTGCTAGAGTTTTTACCTCTACTAGTGTGGTTTATAGCCTTGGGGAGTTTTTGAGTATGTTTGGATAGTTTATGCCCTCTAATAATTATGGAATGGGTCATTTTCATTTTTAGCCTATGATTTATCCTTTGGCATGATCTTTTTTACGGCTATATTCATACCCTCTAGCTGATTTAGAGTTGGTTATTTATGTTTCAGTCGATTGTTATCCCTGTGGTAATTTTTGTTCTTTAGATATGTCTCAACTATGGCTAGGTGTGATTTATCTCATATGTGTCAGATTTGAATACTAAAGTCGATTTGAATAGTTGGAAATGATATAGGCTTATTGGTTCAGCTTTGACATGACGCCTTTGAATGGTGATTTGTAAGTTAAGATAGAGCTGGAATATGAATGCTTACCCGTCTTCAGTTTTGGTTTGTGTAGTTGAGATCGAGCGATTTAGCCCTGGTGTTGAGGTTTCATCTTGGTGTTATAGAGCTTGCGTACAATCCTCATTTTAGGCTTGTCTTTCTTTAGATTTCATTTATTGGTTGGTTGAGCCTACTTCATGGTTTCCTATTCGGTCTTCTCGACTTCGAATAGATTATAGTTGATAAGTGTTTAGATGATAACCCATGGACCCAGTGTTGGTTATTTCATCTTGGACCTTAAGTCTATAATTTTCTTTGGGATTTTTTGATGATATACTCAATGGGAGTAATATACCTGAGTTGGATTCAGTATGTCTTCATTCTCGATGAATGGGACATCCTGGAGCAAAATATTCAGTGATGAGTAGTTATACCTTGGACTTTAGGAGCAAAATATTCATTGATGAGATGTTATTCAGTAGACTGGTTGCAATATTTGCATGGATTGTATTCCTTAATTATCTCTATTTTTGTGCCCAAATAGCACCTTATGGCTATATTCTCATGTTTATCATATGGACTTTCAACAAATCAGCTTCAGTTTTTTGAGTTCTCTGTGATGAGATTGCCCAAATGAGACTCAAGTAATTTTTCCTCCTAGTTTAGAGAAGATAGCAAGTGTGGAATGGTAAGAAAGTGTATATTTAGATTTGGAGTCGGTGGCATGACTCACGTCTTGGTTTGTTTTTGGCTTGGATGAGCCTTTGTTGATTTGCATAGGTATCGAGATGGTATTAGTGTATTGTGGTTCAGTTTGTGTGCATCATACTATTTTGTTCAGTTGGAGGCTAGTTAGTGTTCGAAGTTAAGTTTTAGCTATTTGGATATGAAGTGAGAGTGCTGGTTGAAAAAGGGATACCTATGGAAAAATTCCTGAGAAGCATTTTCTTATTACTAAGGTTATCTAGGAAGTCATGCTTGAAGCATGTGGGCACAGTACCTCATTCTTTCGAACTTTTGAGATTCTTTCTATCCATTGACTTTTAGGGACGAATGTTCTTTTAGTATTAGATATTGTAATGACCCTTTTGGTCATTTTTCATACTTATGTTATCTTCTCTATTTGAGCTTCTCCATAGCTTGCCTAAATCATTTATGACTTCCTGGGACCGATGGTTCAATTACCAGGCAGTTCATTTATTTTTTAGAGCCAATTCCCTATTTTGAAGTCTTTGTTGGTTCCAAATGGCCACTAGGATTAAACTTTAGTAAACAATCTCAGATTCAATTTTCGACTATGCTAGCAGCTCCAGAATATCACTTTTAGTCTAGGTAGACCTTTGATTCGGGTCTTAATGCACCCGAGCTTATTTTGACCTATTGGTCAGAAAGTTGGAAAATCAAGAATATAGGTGTGGAACCCATATTTGGTCTAAACTACTTATGATGATAAATTTGACTTCTCCATTATGTCTGGAACGTCAAATTTAGGCTAGGGGACCTTTTAGTTCAGGTCCCAAGAATCCCAAACTTATTTTGGCCTATTGAACGAATTTTATGAAAAGTAGAACTATAGGTGTGGGTCTCACTTTTTCCAAAACCATTTAGAATGAATGTTTTGATGATTCCAATGGATTTAAAGTGTGTTTTACACTCAAATTTCACTATTGGATCATGTTCATTAGTTTTCGAATAAGTTCCAAGGGTCCAAAACAAGTTTTTGACTTTGTTGTCATATGGTACCCGGGGAGATACCACGATCGCAAAAAATGGTATAGAGATCGCCCTGGCATGATAGTGACCCCTGGATGGCTATCAAAGAATCTTCACACCTAGTAGGGGTATAAAAGGGTACCCTAGGCCGTGTTCTGGCCATTTTGACTTGTTTTTGGTACTTAGAAACCCTAAATGAGTGTGGTAACTCAAAATTGATTAATGTGGGTGACTTGGGATCTTACTAAACGTCTATTATCATGATTTCATCCCGATTAAGTTAAGATTTCATCAATTTCTTGGTGAATTTCTTAGTTCTTGACCCAAAATCCCAAATCCACTTAGGGCTTGATTTATGCCCAAAGTTTGCTTGGTTTTCACCCATTTCTTGAGGGTTATGATTCCTTGATGATGTATGAGGGTTGGGTTGACCTTGGAAACACGTTTTCCGTAAATAGGACATACTTGGGGTTTTTGTTGTCATTTTTTGACTCGAAGCACAATGGTTCAATATGGTTGTTGTTATTCTCATCTTGATGAGTAGATTATGATTTTGGTAGTGTGATGGCATTTTGGGCTTGTTAAGTGGAGATGAACATTGGTGAATGATGTGAGGTTTTGTGGTTCGGCCTTGAGGTAGGGTTCTACCTACCCTTTTTCGAAGATGATGTGTGTTATATATGACATGGGAATATCAATGTTAGGCTTGATTATGAGTAGAATAACTTATCATGATCATTGATATTTGGTGATTATATTAGGGTTTTTGGACCCGTAAGGTGGTGTGTTTATGACCCTTTGAGACTCTTATCGCTTTCTCGCTAGATTGAGCTAATTTGTAGCATGGATATGATTTAATGTTAGGTTTGGGATGTAGTTTAAGTGTTAGAATCATGGGTTAGTTGATTAACCTTGGTTGGGCTGGCCTAGTGGTCTTGAAACCGTAATTTGGGTACAGTGACTTGAATGCCCATGTTTCTAGGTGAAGTTTCTATCTTAGAAGTGGTTATGGCTTACTTGACATCTAGAAGTTGAACTAGATACTTTAGCCTTGTTTAGGGGACAATTTGCCTAAATATGGAACTTGCCGATTAGAAATGGGATTGTCCGGCCTACTTAGGCCAGGACTTGTGCTAGCCTTGTGGACTTAGTTTCGGATATTAGGCATAGTTGAGACTAGTAAATATTAGAATAAGGTTACTTTGTGTCTTATTGAGTGATGATGTATTTTTCCCTAGATAATGATATTTGGGCTATGATATTGGGCCAATAGAGATATTACTTCCTCTTATATATGATATTGAGCCTATAGAGATGTTATTTCTTCTTAGTTATAATTTTGGACCTTTAGATATGATATTCTTTGTAGATATGTTATTTCGCCCATAGAAATGCTATTTCCTCTTAGACTTGATATTAGGCCTATAGAGATGCTATTTCTTCTTAGACTTGATATTTGTCCCATATAAATGCTATTTCCTCTTAGACTTGATATTTGGTCCATAGAGATGATATTTCCTATTAGACTTGATATCTGGTCATAGAGATGTTATTTCCTTTAAGACATGACGTTGGGTCTTTCAAGATGATTTTCCTCGTAGTTATGATTATTGAGCCTATAGATATGATATTACTCCTAGATATGATAATTGGCCTAGAGAGGTGATATTTCTCATTGTCATGATAATGGACCTATAGATATGAGATGTCATATAGATGAGATATGCTTATTGATATTATGCCTCCAGATGCGAGATTCCGCCTACATATAAGATGATTATAGACATGCCATGAATTATAAATATGATTGTTGATATGAGTTTTGGATACGTATATGGGCCTAAATCTATGATATTAATGTCATGTTTATTCCAAACACATTATTGGGCCAAAGGCGTTGTTATAATATTGGTTGAACATCTGGGACTTAATTATCCTTATAAAGGATACAGTTGTAAAATATGGATAAATATTTTTATGTTTATATACACATCTCTCAGGTATGGGATAGAGGAAAATGCAGCATGATGATAATGATACCACTGATTGAATACTTATGATGGCATGCATAGATTTGGTACATTCATGATTATTATTTCTCTAATTGATGTGATCCTAGCAAAAATACGATCTTATGACTATTCTCCCTAAATAAGGGTTAAAACCTATTTTTACCTTTAAAAATGGATTTTTCTACAATAATAAAGGCCTAACTTATTGGATAACTTACAAATAAAATAGGTTAATAATGATGTTTTACAGATTCGGCCAAGACAGATTCTGGTCCATGACTTGACACTATTATTTACTCCGATTGTGAGATATCTGACCCTTTCTACACTTCTATAATGATTTAGTCCCAAAGTTGACCTGGGAAAGAGACTTATGGATTTATATTTTTTAGCCATGACTTGAGTCCGTGCACCTATTATATATCTATATATATGTGTGTATTAATGGTTATGATGATATTAATACCTGACATATCTGGAGGATACTGTTATGATGATATTGAGACTTGGCAAGGAAGGAGGATACTGTTATGATAATACTAATACCCGACAAGGCCAGAGAACACTGTGATGGTGATATTGATACCTGGTAAGGCCGAAGGATACTGTGATGATATATTGATACCTGGCAAGGCTGGGGGTTGATTATGACGATGATGGTTGCGATGATCACAGTTATGATAGAGATGGTTATGATGATGATATTGTGATATTAATTGTGTACCTTGCATTCATTCATATACGAACATCGCCTATCACCGGTATGTACTTATGTATATTAGATGGTATGGAATGGTTGAATAGATATGGGTGCTGACTATGCCTTGTGTTGGTGTTTACTGATTGAACCTTCCGAGTCTAGGGTAGTGGGGGCATGCATAGGCTTGACTAGGTATTTGGTTATCCAAAATAGCCGATTACTCGCGCTGTTGTTGATATTGTTATTATCATTATTATGGCTAGTTATGACTGATTGGTCATTGATTCAGTATCGAGATTTGAGATATGTTTTTGGCCTCTTCTATCTTACGATTGCATTATTATGCACGATTATTTCATATCTAGCCATGTGGATTAGAAATCTTGAGTATGATAGTATTAAATCCTGATAGGTTTATAATAAGGTCTTAAAATAAGAACATTATAATTTAGCTTATAGTTTGAGTTTACCTTACATTTATATGTATATCTAAATATATACCTAGCTATATGTAGCTATGGTACTGCTGTATATCCCCTCCTTTATTTGTTCATATTGAATATTTATTCCTTAGCTTTGTATATTGTTATCAATCCTTCTTTCGCCCTTTATTCATATATCGGCCTAGGATATACGGTATAGTATTGAGATTCACGAATATGGATGGAATATGATAGTTTATCCTTGATACTTACTTAGCCTTATTATGTTAGTCTCTTGGAGATGACTAGAATAGTTTATCCTTATTATAAAATTGACTTGTTATATGATTTTAGGACTTTTGGGTATAGTTTTCATTCTATTTATATGTTATATATATTTACTTTATATTTAGAGCTCAGTTGATAGTTTCCTACTAAGTACCATTCATTTGTTGCTCATACTACACTTCTGCAGCATGCAAATCATAGTATACGTTATCACCATTGATGTGTATGTCGTGCGGAGTTGCCATAATTTAGAGACTTAGAGTGAGTTCCTGACATTTGGAGTATTGCTTATCTCTCTCTTATGTATTAGACTAGTCTCCAGATCATATTCAAAGATAAGTTGTATCAGTGTAATTCCTTTGATATATAACTTTTGTACTCTTATTATATTAGAAGCTCTTGTACTGATACCGTTGGGTTTTGGGATTATATTATGTATTGATCTTATTTCATATATTTCATACTTTCTTCCTTTATATATTTGAGTAGTGCGTTACTAGACATTTTGGACAATGGGTTTGGCTTGCCTGTTGGTAGGTTATTAAAGGCACCATCATGACTTGAGAAATTGGGTAGTGACACTTGATGTCTTCTTCTAAAGTTCTTAGGGATAAGAATATGAATTGTTGTTTTACACAAGTTCGCAAATGTAGTATGAAATTCAAAACTGGGGTGGTATGCAGCTTCATGTTGTAGAACTCATTAGTATTTATACCTCACAATTGTCGTATATTCTATATTACCGGTGTTTTATTTAATTTAAATAACAACTCATTGTTGGATATGAGGACTGGAGAACCCATTACCTATAGGAAATACTAGAAAAAGAGGTTTGTACACTTAGCTATTGATTTCCTGGAGCACCTTTACCATATATCATCTTTTGGTTTCAAAATATTAAGTAAGGTGTGGTTCAGGCATGAGATCAATATATGCTTTGAAGGAGAACCATTTCTCAGGGGGAAATATATTTGTAAAGTGGATAATTAACTTTAGAGATGCAGAATTCAAAAGGCTAAAGGTTTGATCATATCATTCTCCTTTTGTTAGAATGCTTATATATATGATCCCTTAGCATTGTAATAAAAGAAGAATCATATGATCAAACCTTTAATTAACCTTTTGAATTCTGCATCTTTGAAGGTAATTGTTCACTTTACAACTATGTTCTCCCCTTAAGAAACAATACTTCTTCAAAGCATATTTGATCCCATACATGTAAACCATACCTTACTTATTATTTTTAAACCAAAAGATGATATATGGAAAAAGGTGCATCAAGAAATCAATAGCTATTGTAAAATGCTTTTTTAGTAGTATTCTATGTAGGTAATGGATTCTCTAGTTCTCATATCCAACAATGAGTTGGAATCCAAATTATCCCAAAAAATTGGTAGTGCACTATATATGCTCATTATGAGGTGTATGCACCAATGAGTTCTCCAACATGCAACTACATCTTCCCGACTTTTGATGTTCATGGTGCATTTGCGACTATGTGTAGAACATCAATTCATATGAATATCCCCAAGAATTTAAGAAGGAAACATCAAGGAATTCACACACTGCCAATTTATTTTCGAGGTTATACAATACCTATTCAATGCTTAGTAGTAACTTATTCTACTACTTTAATTTATGGAATTTCTATAAATGGTCTATATTTTGAAGGTCAGCTTGGTAGATTGATTCTATACCCTTAGTAGTACTGTAATTTTAATTATGATGTTTGATAGTCAAAATTTATTGTAATTTACCATTGGATTTGCCATTAGCTGACAATGAACATACTTCTTTTATGTTAACCAATTTTGTGTGATGGCATCAAGAAAGGAAGATTTTAGGTCATAAATATGTATGATAAGATTGTACTTCGTAGGCATGTTAACACTAGCGTCTCAGTAAAATAAGTGATCTAAAATCTAAAAAGAACTAGTGTAAACTACTAACACACAAATTGGGTTCTTCTAGGCGAGTAAGAACAAAAAAAGAACAAAAAACTAAAAAACACAAAAATTTACATGGAAAACCTCCTTGTTCATGGGAGTAACGACCACGACCTATCATGTGAATGATTTCATAGACAAAATCCATCAACTTCAATAGAGCAAGTTTAATTATAAACCTTCTCTTAAAGAAACTAACTTTAGTAACTAACCAAACGTGTAACTCTATGTTTTGTACAAAACTCTCTAAGAAGTCAAACTCACTTCTTGTTACAACCCTCACCAAATAAATAAACAACCACCATAGTATAATGACTATAACTCAATAGCTAATTTATTAAAGACTTAATCAGTTCTTACGTCCTAAAATCGATATCAAGAACAATTAATGCAAAGTTGTTCTTGAAGCTTAAATTTTTACCGCCTTTGTGTTCTACTACTCCTTGAGAATATTTCCTTCTCAATGTGTGCAATAGATACCTCTCTCACATTAAAGTCTTCTCCTTATATAATAGTGATAATTATGGGCTTTTTCCCAAGACCTTAATTAACATATTATTTTTCCTCTTCCTTGTTTGATAAGATTTTGAGATATTGAATCCTCATTATAAGATTCTATTTCCTTAAATAGATTTCTCTTGACTTTGACCTTCTCTTTGTTGTACTCATGCGACATGTATATTACTGACACAATATGTAATGACCTGACTTTGTAAATTTTTTATTTCTATGTATTTTGACCATTTCTCCTTTCTTATAGTTGCTATATGTTAATTTTGGGATTTGGGGATGTTTGGCATGATTACTAATGCGATCAAAATGATTTGTATGATTTTGTGGTTTTCAGAGGTTTGAGAAGTCATATAGCTGACTTTAGTCAACATTTATTGTTTTGAGTGTTGGATGAGAATTTTTACTATTCCAGAAGGTCCAAAATATTGAATTTGGATTGTAGTGTGGTTGGTTCGGGTTAGGGATCATTATCTTGCATTTTGACCCTTCATTTAGAAAATAGTAAAAAGAGGTCTCGGGGGTAATTTGTTAAAAATAATATTTTTTCAAAAATCCAACAACACCATTGAGTTTGAAAAATAAAAAATATCCTTGTAGCATAGTTCGTCCGTGTTTATAAGATTTTTAATGAATCTTTCGGGGTTGACCGACATCTTTGTAACTTAGTAAAGTTGCTGGTTTTGACACTTTAGCAAAGTTTCTTCCCTTAAAGGGATTCTTTAGTGGTAGATCTCATATACTAATCCTGTGTGGTTATCTTTGTTGGTCATGAGACTTTGGTAGACTTGATTGTCCTAGATATGTTTGATTTTGATGTTATCTTACGTGTGCATTGGTTAGTTCCTTATCAATCTATTTTGGACTATTATGCCAAGATTATGACCTTAGCTATGTTGAGTTTGTGCTAAGGTTGTCTTGGAAGGGCAGGGTTAATTTTTTTCTAAAGGGTGTTATATCTTTTCTACATGCTTATTGCATGATAGAGAAAGGGTGTTTGTCTTATTTAGCTCATATTTTTGATGCTAGCATTGCTTCACCACTTCCCATGGATTTTATTCGGGTTATCCATGAGTTCATAGATGTGTTTTCCATGAATTTTCCTAATCATGATATTCATTTGCTATTGATGTGAAGGGGCACTATGCCTATTTCTTTTGCTTCCTATAGGACGGCCCCGATCGAGTTGAAGGAGTCGAAAGAGCAGTTGTAAAAATTGTCGAGTAAGGGGTTAGTTAAACCTTGTGTGTCTCCTTGGGTGCTCCAGTCTTTTTTGTGTAGAATAAGGATGGTTCTACTTGTATTTGTGTTGATTATAGGCAGTTCAATAAAGTAACAGTTAAGAACAAGTATCCTCTTTCTCGCATTGATGCTCTTTTTAAATAGCTTCAGGAATCTTTGGTGTTATTCAAGAATGATTTCTGATTCAGGTATCACCAAATGAAGATTAGAGATTTGGATTTTTCGAAAATGGATTTCTAGAATCGATACAATAATTATGAGTCTTTTTCATGCTAGTTAGGTTGACTAATTCCCCCAGCAACATTCATGGAGTTGATAAACAGGGTGTTTGACCATTTCTTGACTCCTTTGTGATTCTATTAATAGATGACATCTTGGTTTATTCCAAGAGTAAGGTTGACCATGTGAAGTATTTGAGGATTGTACTTCAGAGGTTGTGTGAAGAGAAATTCTATGCTAATTTTTCTAAGTTTTAGTTTTTGTTGGATTGTATCTTGTTCATGGTCATGTGGTGATCAATGATGGTATTATGGTTGATTCAACCAATATAGCGATGATTTGTGATTGCGCTAGACCTATTTATCCTACTTAGATTCTAATTTACATTAGTTTGATAGGTTATTATTGGTGTTTAGTAGAGGCTTTGCCATCTATTGCAACTCTTTTGAACGAGTTGACTCAGAAAAAGGTGGGTTTACAGTGGTCGGATGCATATGAGAAGAACTTTCAAGATCTTAAAGAGTTGTTAACTTTGGCTCCTATCATGATTTTTCCCGAGGAGACTATGGGTTTTTATCATGTTTTGTGATATTTATGGTGTTGTTTTGGGTGCGATGTTGAAGCATGAGGGTAAGGTGATTGCTTATGCCTATCATTGGTTGAAGCCTCACATGAGAAATTACCCTACCCATGATTTGGAGTTGGTAACCATAGTGTTTGTCTAGAAGTTTTGACATCATTACTTGTATAGAGTTCACTGGGTGACCTTCTTGGACCATCGTAGCCATCAGTACTTTTTCAAATAATGAGATCTTAATATGAGGCAGTAGCGATGGCTTGAATTTCTTAAGGATTATGACCTTACTATTTTGTATCATCCAGGCAAGGATAATATGATTGCAGATGCCTTGAGCTAGAAGTCAAGTAGTATGGGAAGGTTAGCTCATCTTTTGACCCAAGAGTGGCCTTTAGTCGTGGAGGTTCATTCCTTAACTATCTAGATAGTTAGGCTTGATATTTCGATACTTGAGCTTATTTTAGCCTTTGTTGATGCTAGATATTCCTTGATAGAGCAGATTTGAGCTCACTAATTTGATGATAAGATATTGAGAGTGATTTAAGATAATGTTTTAAGTGGAAAGGGTTAGGCGACATCTCTTGATTTTGATTGAGGTTTGAGAATTGGAGGCCGAATTTTTATATTGAGAGTTAGTGCATGGGTGAGACTGATTTTGGAGGAGGCATATTATTAAAAATATTCTGTCCATCCAGATGTGACAAAGATGCATTGTGATTTGAAATAGCTTTACTAGTGGGTGGTATGAAGAAGAATGTGGCAGATTTTGTTGCTCGTCGCTTATGTCGTCAGTAGGTGAAGGCTGCGCATCATAGATCGAGTAGTTTGCTTCAAAAATTACCCATTACTTAGTGGAATTTGGAGACGATCATTGTGGACTTTTGATAACGCCCAAACTACCCTTCCATAGAAGGATATACCGGTTGCTGTCAAAATATAGTAACCCAACAAGGTTGGGGTCAATCCCACAGGGAATAGGCCAAAGATATCACTCAAACTTGTTGAAACAGTTAGGTAGTACAAAAAAGTAAAAGGGTGATTTACTAAAATAATAAAAGGGATAAGAATTGGTTGCTTTTGGTTTTAAACAATCTAAGACGAACACTTGGCTTGTGTTCCCCCAAGCTTCTAACTCCTAGATTTATCTCGCACCATCGAACTATTCCGATATATTGCATGTAGAATCTGATAAGCTATGTACCATCAACTGTCTTGTGGACTCATTGACGGATTTCAACCTTTACCTTTTGAGTCTCAGGGTGTATCTCTCTACTAACCCTTATCCTACATCCCATTTAACTATTACCTAGTGGGTCTCAAGTTATTAAATGAAACTAATTGTCTTAAAAAGATAATACTAGTAAGTTTGTTTCGGCAATTAACTCCAAATTAATGTTGTGGTCTTCTTTTCCTAGTCACTACTCCTCTTGTAGAGTAAGTAGTGATAGTCTAGGAGGGATCCTAAGTGTCCAACCATTAAGAAAGCAATCGGAGCAAAGAAAATCCAATACATAAAAAAATCTTTATCAAGAACGACTTGAAATTTCCTATAATTCATTAATCAACCAAGGTTCCCTTAACCCTAGCTTAGGGAATTGGTCTCTCATAGTTATGAGATCAATACGGAATCCGTAGACAAAATTATAATCAATCTCATAAAAATGAGAAAAGAAATCCCAAAGTCTTAAATTGAATAACAAACCAAGAACAATAAGATGTTTATGAACTTAGCCCCGAAGGGCCTATCTCTGATTGATGAATGAATCTTTCTCTCTATGCTAGGCTTATAGATTACAAGAAACTCTAGAAATCAAATCCTAAATAAAATAGGAATACTTAACTAACTGTACATAATAAGATTTATAAACATCATAGGATTTTATTTAGGTTACATGGAAAGCCTAGTTTCAAAGCTAAAATAAAAAAGGAAAACGGATTCGGTGGCCACTTGCTTGGGCCACTTACTACTCGTAACTACTACTTATGATATGTAAGTGGACCTAGGTAAGTGCCAGGAAATTTTCCTTAAGCTTTTCCCTGTCTGGATCTTGAATTCTGGCACTTAGCTTTTCCACATACGGACTGTATGTGCTACTTATGAACCGTATGTGGACATGGGTAAATCCAAACTCCTCACCATCAGATAGATAATTGATTATCTTTCTAATGATACCCATTTTGCCTTAATCCGATATCGGGGTGATATGTTATGGCAACATTACTGAAGCAATGTCAACTCTCTGGATCTTCGAGTTCTGCTACTTGCTTTGGTCATATATGCTAGGTAAGTTCCATATACGTCCAAAAAAGCTGAAGTAAGTAGCCAAAAACTTTGATTTTCATAACTTTCATCAATTTGGATTCAAAAACCTAATTTCATGTAAAACACTGCAAAAACACATCATATTAAACAAAACAACCTAAGAATCACGCATATTTTCATAGTTTTAAGCATCTAAAATGCTATAAATTTATAGCACCTCAACACCCTCAACTTAGAACGTCGCATGTCGTTAGGAAATAAAACATAAAAAATAATATGATGATGCCCAACTAAGAAAAACCTAAGACACCATGGTAGTCAATCATCAAATCTATCTCAAAGCACCTTACCCTCTCCAAGTTCAACACTTAAAACCAACAGTGTGTATACATGAAGCACAAAAATATGACACAAAAGAATCAAGCTATGTCATTACATTAGCAACAAATTAACATGCGTACATACAAGTTACACTACCCAAACAAGTAAGCATCTAGCAATATAATCCATTTACCCATACATCAAAGAAGTCCCACTCACTCATATAAAATAATGCATGTTAATGCGAGGACGGTCAAGAGACACTCACACTCACAAGAGAAATTCTAATCAGTGTGCATCAACTACCATAGGCTTGCCCTTATTTTCTTTACCGTAGTTTTCAGACAGTCAAGTTAGGATCACTATAGGAATTTATTTGGCTTGCACTGTAGGCTTAGGGGGATGGTATGGTACATATGGATATATATCAAGTGACTAAGCCTCTTTGGTACTACCAAATTTTCTTTTGTTCCACCCTTATTTCACTTTTTATTCTTTTATGAATATTTACGTTAAGTGTGGTTTCTTTATTCTTTCTTTTTCATAATTTTTTCATATTGTTTCCTTTTCAGTTTTTTCTAGAACATACCTACTTTCCTTTTCTATTATTCTTCCCTTCTTCATACCTACTTTACATCACATACCCCTATATTAGCCACCTTTTACTTAGGCAATTTGGCTGAGTTGAGCTGCACAATGTCCAAGGAGGACCAGGGCTAAAATAGGTTCATTATACTCCAAATGGGAAGGTGAATGGTGAAAACAAGTAAATAAGCTATAAGGCTCAAAATAGGGATCAAAGAATACTGATTTCCACATGGAATGCCATTTAGGATAAAAGTTGGCTAAAATAAAAAATGGCCTACAATCTTTTCCTAACCTACTATCCTACAACCTAGGCAAAACTAACCAGACAAGTTCTGGATTCAACACACAAAGGGAACTAAGTAGTATCTCAGACACACATGAGCACATGACTGCATCACAAGCTATTATCTATCTAGTTCATGCAATTGTTAGCAATAACTATAATGTCCCTAATCCTTATTTCATAATAAGATTCACAATAGTCACACACACACACATATATATATATACATATCACGTGGTTCAAAACAAGCTATTAAGAGGGTATTATTTTCAACACATTGCATCAAATGCCTTAAATACTTATTTTTCTCCTAGTTAAATGACACAACACGATACAAAACACAATACACCTAAACATGTCAGTTCTACTAGGAATAGGACTCCAAGTAAAAGAGGCACAAAAAAAAAATCCTAAGAGGACATCAAGACCCACAAATGACCCTAATCTCAACTTAAAATCAGGAACTATCCCTAATGCATCAAACCACTACAAAACAAGATAGTTAGGAAAATACCTATAGTACCATAGGTGTGAAGATCTGACATCAGTCACATAATAGGAATACAAATAACTTGGGTTTCCTCCTAAGAAGCGCATAATTTTACGTCACGGTATGATTACACTTGGTTAGGTACTCAAAATTCTCCAACAAGCCCATGGGTACCTTGATTATACAGACTTCATCAAGGTAGCTGAAGAGTTGGACTTCAAATTTTTCTTTCCACTTTACACTTACAAAGGTTACCCCTAATTTCTTTTCTGATTTTCCATTATGATCCAGGGGAGGTGGTACAAAAATAAAGGACCCAAGAAATATATGTTGAATGATGTACTTCTTAACCCTTACATGAGGAATATAGTTTTTTGATTTTAGCTCAAAAAATTTAAGAATATAGACATATGATTCCTCCTCCTTGAACTCTTCTTAAGGCTCGGTTGACCCAATCAAGGTCTGACTATCCAAACATAATATAGAAAAATACATCGAATGAGGTTCAATATGCCCCAACTCAGGAATTGCATCTTTCTTTACATTTCTGTATAGCTTTAGTATGCTCTTCTTAAATGCGACACTATCTATAAGAGTATGAGCTATTTTTGAATCCTCTAATTTTAGCTCCTCTAGTTGGATTTTCAAAGAAAGTTTAGTCTTACACCACCCATAGCTAGGTTGTTAGGAATTACACCCAATAACTTTTGCATCCAATTCTACTGGTAAGTGGTAAATATCAAACCCAAGCCTATCAACCTTTTGGAATAATCTCAAGATTATTATGGAAAAGTGTGTTGCTATTTCCAATAGGCAATCCTTGTGTCCATTCACTATATCTACTGTATTTTTGTAGTAACATACCATAACTAAAGGAAAAGGATCAATAATAAGGAAGTCTTAATCACTCCACACTTTCTCTGGTCAAGTTGTCATAATAAAAAGAGGGACAACAAAAACAAACAAAACAAAAAGTAAAACCCGACAACTCCTATAACTTCAATCAAGAACTCTAGAATCTTATTTCCTGAAAACAACACAAAAATTTGATAACACCCAAACTACCCCTCCTTAGAAGGATAAAGTAATCCTGTCAAAATATTGTAACCCAACTAGGTTTGGTCAATCCAAAGGGAATAAGATGGAGATATCTCTCAAACTTATTGAAATGGTCAGGCAGTACAGTAAAGTAAAAGAGGGTTTTACTGAATTAATAAAAGGGACAAGAATTTGCTTCTTTTGGTTGTAAAAAATCTAAGACGAACACTTGGATTGTGATCCCCCTAACTTCTAACTCTGTATACTTATCATTCACCATTTAACTATTCTAATATCTTACATATAGAATCTGATAAGTGATGTACCATCAACTATTTTGTGGGCTCATTAATAAATTTTACCCTTTACCTTTTGAGTATTAGGGTGTCACTCTACTAACCCTTATCCTAGATCCTAATTAACTATCACCTTATAGGTCTCAAGTTACTAGATGAATCTAATTGGCTTAAGAAGATAACACTAGTAATCTTGTTTTAGCAATTAACTCCAAATTACTATTGTGATCTTCTTTTTCTAGTCACTACTCCTCTTTTTGAGTAAGTAATGATAGTATAGAAGGGATCCTAACATGGTCACCTATTAAGAAAGCAATCAAAGTAAAGAAAATAAAATAATTACAAGAATCTTTATCTAGAACGATTGGGCACATCCTCAACTTTATTAATCTGCTAGGATTCCCGCAACCCAAGCTACGAAAATTAGTCACTCATAGTTATGAGATCAATCATGAAATCCATAGACAAAATTACTAAATCAATCTAACAATGATGAAAGAAAAATCCTAAAGTTTAAAATTGAATATAAAACCAAGAACAACAAGATGTTTATGAACTTGGCCTCAAAGGACCTCTCTCGAATCTCTCTCAATACTAAATAAAGCCTAAAAGGTATTTATAGAAAACCTAGAAATAAAATAGGAATACTTAACTAACTGTACATAATAAAACTTACTAACATCATAGGAGTGTATTTAGGTAACATGGAAATCCTAGGAATCAAAGCCGAAATGAAAAAGAAAAAATAGATTCGGTGGCCTCTTACTAGGGCAGACTCATAAGTACTACTTACGGTCTGTAAGTGGATTTAGGTAAGTGCCAGGAAATTTTCCTATAGCTTTGCCCTACCTGGATCTTGAATTCAGGCATTTACCTTAGCTATATATGGACTATATGTGCTACTTATAGACTGTAAGTGAACATAGGTAAGTGTAAAGTCCCCTCCATTAGATAGATAATTGAATTAACTTTCCAACAATACTAATTTGCCTTGATTCAATATATAGGTGAAATATTATGGCTAAATTGCTGAAGCATTGTCAATTCTCTAAATCTTCAAGTTTCGGTTACATGTTGTGGTCACATATGCTCGGTAAGTGCTTATTCACCAAAAAAATGCTCAAGTAATTAGCCAAAAACTCTGACATTCATTTTTTTCATCAATTTGGCATCCAAAACCTAATTTCCTACAAAACACTCCAAAAACACATCATATCTAACAAAATAACCCAAGAATCATGCATATTTTCATATATTGAAGAATCTAAAATGGTATAATTTATAGTACATCAACTTCATTAGTGGCTTTACTTGTATCTCTCATGGTTCTGATAATATTTGGGTTATCGTGGATCAGTTGACAAAATAAACCTATTTCATCCTTATTTAGATTTTCTTCAACATCGATAGGTTGTATCATATTTTTTTATGATATAGTATACCTACATATGATCCCTATTTTTATTATTTTAACAGAAGTTTAGTGTTCTCTTATTAGATTTTGGCATACATTTCAGGAGGAGTTAAGTATTCAGGATGACCTGAGCATAACTTTCCATCGTAGACCAACGGTCAGTCAAAAAGGACTATTCAATTTTTTAAGGATATACTTCAAACATTTTTTTATGGATTTCATAGGTCAGTAGGAGCAGATTTGGCCTTAGCAGAATAGTCTTACAATAATATCTACAATTTGAGTATTAGGATGGCTACTTTGGAGTTGTTGTATGGTAGGAAGTTTTGATCTCTTATTGGTTGGTTTGAGACCTCTGAGGTTAGACCCTGTTATACTGGCTTGCTTTATGAGTCCTTAGATAGGGTTTGATTTATTTGGTATAGGATTTGGGTGGCATGGAGTAGGAAAAAAAGTTATGTAGACCATAGGTTTTGTGCCTTGGAGTTTGAATTATTGATCGATTCTTCCCTCGTGTGTTTTCTATGAAAGGAGTGATGAGGTTTGATAAGAGAGGCAAGATAAACTAGAGGCACAATGGACCATTTGTTATTCTTTAGATATTTAGGGAGGTTGAATATAAGTTGGCCTTGCCTATAGACATTTGAATCGCTCATCCAGTATATCATGTATCTATGCTTTAACACTATATTATGAATGAGTCCTTTGTTCTTTATTGGGATTTAGGTTAGTTGGATGAGAAGTTGACCTCTGTTGAGAATCCAATCTCTATTTTAGCCAGAGATGCTAGATGGTTGCATAATAGAGCTATTTCATGGTTAAGGTATATTGGAAACACCATCTTATTGAGGAAGCTACTTGGGAGATTGAATCTGACATGCGTAATAGTAACCCTCTATTTTTATTAATTCATCTATTTCATTGAGAGTTTTCAATTGCTGTCTGTTTTAACCATTTTACCCTTTTCCGTAGTTGTTACAAGTTGATTTAGGGGTTGAGGATGGTTGGTATAGTTTTTGATATAACTGTTAATGATTTTTTGATTTTAGGGTTCGAGAATGGTTCACATGATTCTCAATGCTATCAAGAATGATTTATGTAAGTTTGTGATGTCTAGGGGTTTGAGAAGCCATATAGTTGACTTTCGTCAATATTCATTGTTCTGAGTGTCATATGGCAATTTAGACTCTACCAAAAATCCAAAATATCGAATTTGGGTTAGTATCATGGTTGGTTTGAGTTTAGGACCTTTATCTTGCATTTTGACCTTTTGTTTGAAAAAATAGTAAAATGGTGTAGTGGGGTTAAATTGTTGAAAATAATCATTGTTCAAAAATCTGACATGGCCGCTAACTATGGAAAGTCAAAAATAGCCTAGTAGCATAGTTCTTGAGATTTTGAACAAATCTATAGGGGTCGATTGACAACTTTGAAGCTTAGTAAAGTTGATGGTGCAACCGCTTTAGAGGCCAAAATACCACTTAAGCAATGATTGACCATTATGGATTGATCTCTTAAGCGACGTCACAGCTTCTTAATTAGCAGTCGCTTATTAGACCATTTAACTGCTTAAGCAACCAAAGCTGGGTAGATATAAGAACCAATTTTCACATTTTTCCTTTATTTTGGAACCTTTGATCTTTAGGTTTGAGCGATTCTTGATGCTTCCTTCCCCATCTGAGCTTGGGTAAGATGCAAGACCTTTTCCCATTATTTTTCATCATTTAGAGCTTTAGAAATACCTTTAAATCATGATTTCAAATGGAAATTTAGGGTTTATTGGTGAAGTTTAAAAAAGGGGTTTTCTTTAATTTGGTCCTTGTTTTTAAAGCCATTTTCTTGGATTTTCTCATGTACACTCCTAACTTTTGGGATTATGTTTTTACAATAAATGTCAGTTTTCCTTGTAAGATCCCTAAAATTTTGATCTTTTATTTTTACCATCCTACTTATGAAATGTCGACTTTTGATTTGAATTAGGTTTAGGGATGTTAAAATGGCATTTTGGGAGAGTTTTAGATTTTTTAGAAGGGGTTTTGGGTCATTTTGGGACCCCGAGGCAGTGAGGATCTATGATAAGGCCATGTCTCGAAGGTTAACCTCCACGATATTGGCGTGTCACAGAGGCTAAACTTTGTGATATTGGCATGCTCTGCTGTTGTTTTAATTTTGTTCGGTTTTTTTTACTTGAAGTGAGGGTTTTTTGGTCTTTTTACCCCTTGTACGACTTATAAACATATAAGGGACCCTTTTTCTTTAGTTTTCAAAGATCAAACTCTACTTTCTTCATCTTTAACTCTCCACCCAAGAAAGCTTACAGTTTTTTTCAAGAAGTCATTACTTCGGTTTCCAATCTTCAGATTGACATCGATTTCTTATGTGTTTCAGGCATGTTTCTCTCCCAAAACTTGAATTTTACATTGTACCATTGATTGAATGGTTTTTCATATGATTTAATTATGTGTTTAGAAAATGGGTTGAGAGATTTTGGTTTGTACTGATTGAATTATTTGTCTGATGTTCTAAATTGATTACTCTTACATAAAATTGATGTTTATTGGGACTAAATAGGCGCATGTTTTAAATGATTGGAATGGGGGGCATGGGTTTCACCCAATTGGATGAATTTCGTATTGGAATTGGATTAACCTCACCTTACTTTTTAAATTTGACTTTAATTATAGATAATTGCATGGTTTAGCTCATTTTTGAACCCAATGCGTTGCATTAATGGATAAATATATATACACCCATATAGCCCATATAGCCCATGTTTTGATCGTGTTCTTGATGCACACTTGATATATAAATTTATATATACCCATATAGCCTATGGGTGCCTTTTGAATGGATTGAGCTATACAATTTAGGTTAAATCTTTAAACTCTTACATTCATAATCCTTTTTCTTATCCCAACATCCTATATATATGTATGAATGTGCACATGTGTTTTTGATTAAATTAAAAATGGCATTACTTTTTCACTTTTCCTAAGTTACTTGCCAATGATTATCCTACTAACCATCCTAGCACACTATATTATTTTATGATGTAGGGTTCAAATAATTTTCTATTGCTCCTATGCAGTGTTAGGTGGTTGAGAACGTCTGTTGAGTTGCTGTGAAATGGTGAGTCTCCATCCTTCAGAAGGCCTTGTCATTTCATTATTCTTTCTTTATTGACTGAGTAATTTGGATCTTTTTAGGTCATAGTCGGAGGCACGTCCTAACTGAGATGTTATTCTAGATTTTGAGGCTATTATGGGGAAGTGTGGGTTCGTTGTTATTTGAACTCTTTTTTTTTGAGTTATCTATTCATCTTCTCATTAATGTTTGAATGGTTTCTTCTTTATCTTTATTATTGTTCTCTTGAGGTTAGCCTAAGGAGGGGTTCTCTGGCCCATGGTGGGATTGAGATACCCATCACGGCCATGCCCTGATTTAGGTCGTGACAAGCTTTGTATCAGAGCATGGTCTAGTGTTTTTGGGTGTCTATAAAGCCGTGTTGAGTAGAGTCATTTTTATGGGTGTTTAGCATGCAACACTTATGAGGTAGAGGCTACAAGGCATTTAAGAATGTCTTTCCTTTTTCTGTTCTATTTCAGGTTGTAGTGTCGTGTTATAAAACTTCTCTAACTCTTTGCTTCCTTGTATTTTAGATAATGTCTCCCCAAAGATCTGATGTTTATAGAAATTTTTCTAGGAACTCTGTCCTACCTTCGGACAAGATAGAAGGGACTCGCCCAATGCATGGAGTATAGACTTGGTCTAGGATCTATGCTCCAAATTATACTTCTCCACATTGAGTTCCATCGTTCTCTACTGGTTCTTCTCAAGATTTTTGAGCTGGTGATACTTATAATCTACTGCCTCAGGGAAATATCTTTAATACATAGTTCTGTTAGTCTATTCATAGGCTTACTCAGTTAGTGGCATTACAGTCTCTTTAGTTTGACCATGCTAGTTTTATTTTTCATTCATTTAAGGTCACTCTAGTTGACCAGTTTACGAGGTTGAATCCCCCAAACTCTATAGGATGTAAGGTTGAGGAAATTCCTTAAGGACTTATTGATGAGATATAGATGATTTTCAGGGTGATGCATCCTACTGATTTAGAAAGTGTGGTATTTGTTGCTTCTCAATTGAAAGATATAGATTATTAGTGGTATGAGGAGTGATAAGATATAAGGGGATGATGTTGAGTAGGTAGTGTGGAATGACTTCTCATATGCCTTTGTTGATCACTTCTTTCCTCAGGAGTTGAGGAAAGCTAAGGCAGAAGGGTTTGTGAACTCAAAGAAAGGAAAGATGAGTGTAAAAGAGTATGCTCTAAAATTTCAATAGTTGTCTTGTTATGATTCAAAGTTAGTGTTTAACATGAGATCCAAAATGAGAAAGTTTGCTTCTAGGTTGTCTCGTGACTTAGTATTGGTGTGTAAGGCTACAATGTTGAACAATGATATAGTTATTTCTAGGTTATTAGTTTATATGCTGTAGGTAGAGAATGAAAATAAAACCCAAGCATAGATGGGAGAGAGACAGAACAATAAGTTTATGTATTCAAAGCAGGGTGGGGGGTCAATAAAATAGTGGGAAAGATGGTAAACAATGGACCAAGAAGAAGAACTAGGGAAATTCATATTATCCTGTTGGTGCTCCTTATCCTAAGCCTTCAGGTGATCTTTATTTTTAGGCCAGTAGTATTTCTAAGGCACAGGGTTCCCAGTCTCAAGCTAGTGGAGTTCAGTCACCGCACCTTATCGTCCTTGTCATTTTTTTGGAGAGCTTAACCATGGTTATTGTTAGGAGGGGAGAAATTAGTGCTATAATTATGGTCATCTTGGTCATATGCAGGGAGATTATCCTTCAACTAGGGTTGCCTCTGGGGCAAATAAAGTTATGGTTTCGACATCTTCAGCTCCTATGCCAAAGGGTTCCACTTTTGGTATCAGTACTGGCCGAAATCATCTCTATTCACTTGCTACTTATCAGTAGTCTGAGGTATCTCCTGATAGTATTATCGGTATATTACAGCTCTTCTCTCATGATGTTTACCATTTGCTTGATCCGAGTTCTACCCTATCACATGTAACCCTTTATATGAATATACATTTTGGTTTTGGTCCTAAAAATATTTTTGACCCCTTTTCTATTTCTACTCTGGTGGGTCATTCTATAGTTGTAAGAAAAATCTATAAGGGTTGTGTGGTGTCCATCTTTCATAGGAATACATTAATGGATTTGATAGAGTTAGATATGGTGGATTTGGATGTAATCTTGGGGATGGATTGGCTTCATTCATGCTATGCTTCTTTGGATTGTAGGACCCAAAATATCAGTTTCCACTTTCCTAATAAACTGATGATTGAATGGAAAGGGAGTTTTTTATATCTAAAGGGAGGGTTATCTCTTATCTTAGAGCTCAGAAAATAATTTTAAAAAGGTGTCTACATTATGTAGTTTGGGTTAAGGAATCTAACTCTGAAAGTACATCTTTGCTATCTGTCTCTATGGTTCATGAGTTTTCTGAAGTGTTTCCTAATGATCTTTCTAGGATTTCTCCCAATAGGGAAATAGATCTTTGGATTGATCTTCTGCTGGATACTCATCCTATTTTTATTCCTTTATATAGAATGGCTCCAACTGAGCTAAAAAACTAAAGGAAAAGTTAAAGGATCTTTTTAATCAGGGTTTCATTTATTTTAGTGTTTCTCCATGTGGTGCTTTGTGCCTTTCATGTAAAAGAAAGATGGGTCTCTATGAATGTGTATAGATTATCATCAGTTGAATTAGGTGATAGTGAAGAATAAGTACCCTCTTCCTAAGATTAATGATCTTTTTGATCATCGTTAGGGTGCTAGATATTTCTCTAAGATTGATTTTCTTTTGGGCTACCATCAGCTTAAAATTAGGGAGGTTGATAACCCCGAGACTATTTTCCAAACTTGGTATGGTCACTATAAGTTTTTGGTTATGTTATTTGTGTTACCTAATGCTTTGGCTGCATTCATGGATCTTATAAATAAGGTTTTCAGGCAGTTTCTAGAATTGTTTGTTATAGTCCTTATTGATGATACCATGGTGTATTCTAAGAGTGAGGAGGATTATGCCAACCACCACCAAACTATATTGCATACCCTTATGGACCAGAAGTTGTATGCAAAATTTTCTAAGTATGAATTATGGCTAAGTGTTGTGACTTTGTTCGGTCATGTTGTTTATAGTGAAAGAATCAAGGTAGATCCATAAAAGGTTGAGGTAGTTAGAGATGTCCTAGACCTACGACTCCAACTATTATTAGGAGCTTCTTGGGCTTGGCTGACCTCTATAGAGGAATTATAAAGAGTTTCTAATCTATTGCTGCTCCATTGACAAAGTTAACTCAGAAAAAGGTTGAGTTCTTATGGTCCGATCCTTGTAAGGGTAGTTTTGATAAGTTGAATTCTACACTAGTTTTGCCCCTACCCGAGGGTACTGAAGGTTTTGTTGTGTTTTGTGATGTATTTTGTATGGGACTGGGTTGTATTTTGATGCAGCGTGGTAGGGTTATAGCCTATACTTCTAGGCAGATTAAGATTTATGAAAGAAATTATCTGACTCATAATTTTGAGTTGGCGGCGAGGGTTTTTTATTTGAAGATTTTGTGCCATTATATGTATGGGGTGCATGTGGATATCTATTCAGATTATAAGAGCATGTAGTATATTTTTACTACAAAGGAGTAAAATCTCAGGCAAAGGCAGTGGCAGTGGCTCAAATTTGTTAAGAATTATGACATGAGTCTTCACTACCATCTAGGTAAAGCTAATGTTGTTGCTAATATTCTTAGCAGGTTTTCTATAAAGAGTTTATCATATGTTGATGAGGAGAAAAGAGGATTAGTGATGGATATTCACATGTTGGATAACTTGGAAGTTCATCTTTTTAACTTTGAGGATAGAGGGGTAATTGTTCAGGAAATGGTCAAATCATCTCTGGTGTTGAGATGAATAAGGAACAGGATCTGGATCCCATACTTATGCAGATTAAGCATGATATTAGTCAGCAAAAGATTATGACTTTTGAGATTAGGGGAGATGGCATCTTGAGGTATAAAGGTAGGCTATGCATTCCTGATATTGATGGGTTGTGGGAAAGAATTTTGACTAAGGCTTATGAGTCTATGTATACAATTCATCCAGTTTTAACTAAGATGTATCATGACTTGAAGAAAATCTAATGGTGGAACAATTTGAAGAGGGACGTGGCAAATTTTATTTCTAAATGTATGATTTTTTAGAAAATTAAGGTTAATAACTTGAGGCGTGGTGGCACGTCTCAAGAGATAGATTTTCCTATGTAGAAGTGGGAGATGATCAATATTAATTTGATTACTGGTCTTTCACGGTCTCGCAATTAGTATTATTCTATTTCGGTCATTATGAATAGAATGACTAAGTCTGGTCACTTCTTGCCTATAAGGACTAACTACTCAGGAGAAGATTATGCTAAGTTGTTCATTCAGGAGGCTGTAAAGTTTCATGGTGCATCAGTGTCCATCACTTCAAACCGAGGTATACGATTTTCATCTTTCTTTTAGCATTCATTTCAAAAAGGTTTGGGTACACAAGTGAACCTTAGCATCGCTTTTCACCCTCAAATGGATGGACAAATGAAGCGTACTATGAAGAATTTGAAGGATATATTGTAGTCTTGTGTGACTGATTTTATGGGTAGATGGCCTGTTCATTTTCCTTTTAATGAGTTTGCATACAACAATACTTATCATTCGAGCATTCAGATGGCTCTTTTTAAGGCTCTTTACAGTAGGAGGTGTAGGTCTCATATTAGATGGTTTGAGGTTGGTGAGACTATGTTATTTGGTCCTAAATTGGTTCACCAAGCCATATAGATGGTAAAAGTGATTAAAGAGACTTAAGACTACTCAAAGTCACCAAAAGTCATATGCAAAGGTAAGGCATAAAGAATTGGAAATTGAAGTAAGTGACTAGGTATTCTTGAAGGTATCTCCTATGAAAGGAGTCATGAGGTTTGGTAAGAAGGGGAAGCTCAGTCTCTATTATATTAGACCATACATATTTTGAGGAGAATTAGGAATGTTGCTTATGAATTGGATTTTCCTGCGAGTTTGGCCTTGATTCATCCTAATTTTTATGTGTCCATGCTGAAAAAGTGTGTGGGTGATTCTTCCTTGATAATGCTTATTGAGAATATTGGTGTTATGGATTGCTTTGTCTTATGAGGAAGTCCAAATTGAAATATTAGATTGGCAAGTTTGCAGATTAAGGACCAAGGATGTATCTTCGGTGAAGGTCATTTGGAGAAACCAAAAGGTAAAAGAGGCTACATGGGAAGCAGAGGAAAATATGAAGGCCAAATATCGATTCTTGCTCCCTAGGTTGGATGAAAGTGCTTAAGGTATGAGTTTTGTTTTCTCTTTTCATTTATGAGTTGTTATTTAATTCTAGTGCAGTCTTGTTATTCTCGTGCTAATAGTAACCTAACTCCTCATTCAGGGATGAATGATCCTGAGGAGGGGATAATGTAAGACCTCTTAAAATTTTAATCATTTTATATTGACCCTCTCGCTTGTGAAATGTTGATTTTTGACTTGAATTAGCTCTAGAGATGTTAAAAGGGTGTTTTGGGAAAGTTTTAGACTTTCTGGAAGGAATTTCGGGTTATTATGGGACCCCAAGGCAGTGAGGATCTATGATAAGACCGTGTCACGGAGGTTAACCTCCACGATACTAGCAAGGTACAGAGGCTAAACTTTGCGATATTGGCGTGCTCTTCTAGTGTTTTAATTTTATCTATTTTTGTTTTTTCCCTTGAGGTGAGGGGTTTTTGGTATTTTTACCCCTTTTACGACTTACAAACATATAAGGGATGTTTCTTGTGGGGTGAGGGGCTTTTAGTCTTTTTACCCCTTGTACGACTTCAATTTCTTTTGTGTTTTAGGCATATTTCTCTTCCCAAAACTTGAACTTTACATTGTGGCATTAATTGAATGGTTTTTCATGGTATTTAATTATGGATTTTAAAATTGGGTTGAGGTATTTTGGTTGTTACTGATTGAATTACTTGTTCGATGTTCTAAATTGATAACTCATGCTTTAAATTGATATCTTTTAGGACTGAATTGGTGCATGTTTTAAATAATAGGATGGGTGACATGGATTTTCCTAAATTGGATGAATTTTCGCTTAGAATTGAATTAACCTCAACCCACTTTGTAAATTTAACTTTAATTAAGTATTATTACATGGTGTAACTTGTTTTTGAACCCAATGCATTGCATTAATGGATAAATAGATATAAAAATAGATTTGGATAGCCTTGGTGTGCCACGGTCTGGATTTTAAATAGAACTTTGAAGTTAATGTTATGTGGAGTAGTTTGACATATTTAATTTAGCTTGCAAGCATATTGGTATGATGATACCAAGTGGTAAATATCTTAATGAATAACTCTCGGGTTAATGCATTGATTTACCTGCAAATTATTTTAATTTAAGCTTAAAGAGGGTTTTGTATCTCATCGTGAAAGTGTAAGTCCCAAGGGGATGAACATTAGAAATTGTGATTGTTGGCTTTAGGGGTCTATATGATCGTATTCTTGATGCATGCTTGCTATATATATATATATATTAGGACACTATTACCTTTGTATCTTTAGTTTTCCCTTAATTTTTCCTCGGTTTGTGAGACTAACACGCACTGGGGCCTTTTTAGTAGGGGTAGCCAAACCAATATATCCCATGGGTGCCTTTAAGATAGATCAAGATACACAATTCAGATTAAATATTTAAACTCTCATATTTATGACCCTTTTCCCTATCCCGACATCCTATATATATGTATATGTATGAATGTGTGCATATGGTTTTGATTGATTTGGAAATGGCATTACTTTATCATGTTCCCTAAGTTACATACCAGTGCTTATCCCACTGACCATCCTAAGTCTCTACATCATATCATGGTGTAGGGTTCGAAGACTTTTCTATTGCTTCTGTGTACAGTTAGGTGGTTGACATGTCTATTGAGTTGTTGTGAAGTGGTGAGCCTTCATCCTTTAAAAGGCCTTCATTTTATTATTCTTCTTTATTTACTGAGTAATTTTGGATCCTTTTTGGTCATAGTTGGGGGCATGTCCCGACTTAGATGTTATTCTTGTTTTATACGTTATTGTGGACAAGTTTTGGTTGGTTGTTGTTTTGACTCTTAGTTTTCATTTGAGTTAACTATTTATCTTCGTATTACTATTTGATTAGCTTCTGCTTTATTGTTATTATTTTGTTCTTGAGGTTAGGCTAAGGGGGTAATCTCCGGCCCATAGTGGGCTTGAGATACCTATCATGGCCAGGCCCTGGTTTGGGTCATGTCATTTCCATTCAATTTTTGAACTTGTTTGATACCATTTTGAACCCGACCCATTTATGGTTGATATGGGTATTGTTAGCTTTCTTTTAACATATAGATTCTATATTTGTATGTAGTAGTTAATTCTGAGGGCGTTCATAAGACGAAGGCTCTATATTGAACACTTTTGATCGAAACTTCATTATTTCAAGATAGGTTATGACTTAACTTCTTTTAGATTAAGCTGAGTAGTTAATAAATAATAAAAACATGCTATAGGTTGGGTAAAATAACTATGCGGTTTTATATATCAAGAATATTATTATTATTATTGCATATCCGTGAGGGGGCTTATCCTCTGTTTGGGTTTATTTGTGACACCAAATATTGTGTGTTGCTCATGTGGGGGCTTTATTTGACATTATTAGACTTATCTAAGAATTTAAATGCCTTTATTCTAGATATAATACTTATGTGGAGCTTATTTTGCTAATATAGGACTTAATTACACATTGAATGCCTTTATCATGATAAAATATGCGAGTTAGGAGTTGATATGATATTAATGATGTCTTACATACATTTTAGATCTAATGGTGCTTAATTGGAGTTGATGACCATGAATTGTGGAAATATTAAGCTGATTTATGGTCTCTCTTATATATACATATGTGTTTGATGGATTAAATATCATCATATTGAGTTTATTGTGAGCATTATATCATCATTCCATACATATACATTCATGAGATACGGTACCATTGAGACATAGTATTTTTGAAAAAAAAATGAGACACTTTTATGAAAACCTCTCCATGAACATGAGCTAGAGGGTGATTTGAGATTAAAAGATATAGTATATGAGTTGTGAATTCCCCATGGGTCCTACCTAGGGGCTGCGAGCTCGGTGGGTGCATAAAAGTTCATACGATTACTTTCAGCATTCATCCTATCCATATTGCTATCTGCATTGCATATGCATACATGTTTTTCTGGATTTCTTTAGTGTCTTTGACTTGTTCTTAGATTCAATGAATTGTCATATATGTTTGTGCTATTTTTATTTTTTTTTTATAATTTAAAACTGTTAGTTGGTGTGGTGTGAGCTACCATTTGGGACTTCTCTACTTGCAAGTGATGTGCTCATAGTATATTTTACTTATATTATTTTCTACTTCACTCAATCGGCCTATAATACCTTTTGAGTACAAGTGGATTGTACTCATCCCAGCTATGCACATTCGGTGCAGATCCTAGTAAGAGCACTATGGGAGGTGGCTGAGTTCGTGGATGAGATAGTGGGTGACTTGAGGTACTAGTATACTTTAGACGTATAGAGTCATTTCTCTACCCTTTTCCTATTTTATTTATGTCCTTAGTTTTTCAAAGATAGATGTTATATTTTATACCCATTAGTATTATTAGATGCTCTGTACTTATAATGCCAGGTTTTGGGATTGGATTTGTCTATGTCTTTCATACTTCTACTTTGACTTATGTTTTAGGGCTTGACTTCATTCTTGAAGTGTCATCATATTCTGTTTTGTTTTTGTTTTTTGAATTTTTATAACTCTTGGGATGCGATAAGTGCCATCATGACCTTGGAATTTGGTTGGTGACACAATAAGAACCATGAATACCATTCCTATCATCAAACATATAAGTAAGCCATAAGTACAAAATGTTAGAAATAACACTTCTTAAATCCCTCCAGGATTCTTTAGTTTCCCTCTTTTTGACAATGATAAACTCACATGATTTAGCAACCTGTAACATCCCCAAATTTCCCTCATGTGAGTGGTAGCTTTCCTATGTGTTTGGCACTATAAAATGATATTACTTCATACTTATAGAGGTTTAAAACATTTGGATTGAGTATTGGGTCATAAAAGGACATCATTAACCAATAAATAGGACTATGCTCTACACACAGGAGCCCTCGACTTTGAGCTCAAAGATGCAGATCATGATATAGGAGGCCACTAGAAAGCCTACTTGACGTACTATTCCATACATAAACCACTCTTTCGCATAGGGGAAGTGTGGGTCACACGACCCATCTCAGGAGTAAATATTTGTGTTTCGATTTTAAATTAAGGGTAATATTGTCCTTCCACCCTTATTTAACATTTACGAACCCAATTATAATCCTAAATCATCCTTAAACACTTAGAATTATTCTAGAATCTCTCATTCTCGTTCTCCCAAAACTTTAAAAAAATAGAAGCCTTTCTCCAATCTAAAAGCTCTAAATGCTATAAGTTTAAGATTTTTTTGAAGAACTCTTTAAATATAGATATATAAAACTTCAATAAGGACTTTTTCAATACTCATGTCTAAAACTATATGGTATTCATGAATTTAACTTCATAATTAGGGTTTATAAACCCATGATGTAATCTCGAAAAGCTCCAATAACGTGAAAGGATTCCTACTTGATATCAAGAGCTTAGATTAATTCAAAAGAGAGTGGAAAACAATCCAAGAAAAGTTTAATATTATACAGTAGGGTGTTTTGATGATTGATATATAATGAAGGGTATTTATTATTTTTTTCTACATTATAGAACCCTAGTATAAATAGAACATGATGATGCGTTGAGATATAGTTCTCAAACATTGTTGAGTTGCTTCTTCATGAGTTTAGGTTAAGACCTATTATCTCTCCATGAACCTCTTCTTGGATTCTTTGAAAGAATTACATTATATGAGTTCATTTTTCTTATCGCATGATTTAATTTAATAAATAAATATATATTTAATTGTTGGGTTGACCTTTATTTTTGTTAATCACTAATCTCCCTAATTTAATTTCTTCTAATCCGTTGATATCATCTCCATCCTATTTATTGAGATCATCTTCTTGTATGTATTTTACATTGGTATCAGAGCAATGCTGCAATTATTAACCATAGGATTTAGTAATTTTTGAAAATTTAAGAAAATTATAAAAAGGGAAAAAATTGGGTTTTTTGATATTATTCATTGAGCTACATAATATTGTTTCTTCGTTTAATTTTTTTTTTTTAAAATACATGGACTAAAAATACTGTAAACCATTATTGTATTTTGAAGCTTTAAAGAAGCCTGAAAATGGGTTTTGTTGATTTTGAATTTGTTTGAAGAAATTGTTGGTGGGACATTGTTGATAGTGTTATGAGGAGGTTGTATATTAAATTTGAGATAAATTGATTGATTATTGATGGAGATTGAGTAAAAAAAATCTGATCTTCTTGATATCAAAAGCTTAGAGTGTTTCAAGAAAGCATGAAAGATAACCCAAGAAGAGTTCAATATAATATAATAAGGTATTTTAATAATTGATACAACAAAATTGTAATGAAGGGTATTCATGACTTTTTCTACATTACATAGCCCTAGTATAAATAAATTAGAATGATGTATTGAGAGATAGTTTTGGAATACTATTGAGTTGCATTGTTGAGTTGCTCCTTTGTGAGTTTAGGTTATGCCCCTTTATCTCTCCATGAATCTCTTCATAGACTTTTCGTAAGAATTTCCATTTTATTTCTCTGCTCCCATGGATTAATCTAGTAATTAAATATATTTCTAATTGTTGGATTGACCTTTCTTTCTTCTAATTTCTACTTTCCCTAATCTAATTTGTTGTAATTATTTGATATCATCTTTCTTTTATTTCTTGGGCTCATCTTTTTGTATGCATTTACATCAACCAACTTCTAAATTTCCCTTTTATTTGACAAATTGCATGATTTCTTGATATCTTTATTTATGATTTAATAAATATTGCATTAGTTTTAATCTTGGCAATGTTTCCTTGTTGCCCTTTCGATTCTTGACATGATTTTACATATTTTTCTTGAAGCTTATATTCCAAATATGATTTTTAGAGTCTTTACGACATTATAAACTTTTAAATAAATAGAATAAACCCCCAAAAAGGTGAATTCCATGATAGTTTTGAAAAATGAATTTTAGTAAATATTCTACATTTACACGCAAGCAAAAATGATTTAGACATATTATGAACATATAATTATACAAAGCTTTTTAAATGATTATTTAGCACCGAGAGGATACGAGTTTAGAAACCCAAATCCAATAAACCATGTGCCACCATAAGATTATGATTTCAACACAATGTTGATTGATCTTTATCCCTTATAGGCTAACTTAGTGGATCCAGATATAAATAAAATAGGTTCTACACTCTGGCACTATATGGGCAACCCTTCTAACCGGTTTAGACATTAGACATCGCCAAATGATGTAATGTTTTTCCATTGTATAAAACTCCCATCAAAAGACTTAACTCTATTTTGATAGTCTACTTGGTATGATTATTATTTAGCTTCAATATATAGTTTCAGATAGTAGGATTTCAGATATGCATTATTTTCAAAAATCCTTATTTGTGGTCTTTAACTTTAATGAACCTCTAGGTCATTTTATGTGTTTTTATTCCTTTTTGAAGTTTATAACTTCCCTATAACTGCCTAAGTCATTTATGACTTGCATGGATTTACAATCAGTTATAGAGTAGTTCGATTGGTTTTTAGAACAAATTCTCTGTTTTGGAGCTTTCAATATTAAGAAAAGGGTATACGTCCTAAACTTTAGGTAAAAGTCCTTGGATACTAACTCTGGTAGTTTTTTTTATATTTTTGGAATGTTAATTTTACGTTAGAAGGATGTTTAGTTTGGGTTCTAAAGCATTTGTACTCATTTTTTGCTATTGGCTGGATTTTGGCTAAAATGACACTTTAGGGTAGGACCTACTTTTGATCGAAACAATGTTGGATGGAAATTTTGATGGCGTCATTGAGTTCAGAATGCCAAATTTTTTTGGGTGGCATGGTTCATTTGTGACCACAAAATTTTGAATGAATCTCGAGTGTCAAATCAGAAACTTGGTACGTGGCCAAGTTTGCTAGTGATGATGAATATGGTGAAAGCTAGAAATAACCATCATAATTGCGAGGCTTTGGCCATATTAGTGAAGGTCAAGAATTCTTTGACTTCACGTTCACGACCCAGCCTTAGCATTCATGAATAAAATGCTATATACTGGCCTGCTCTATCTTCTTCTCGATCACGGTGGACCAACTATATTTTTGAAGACCCATTTTGGTTAGTCATTGCATTTGTGGTAGGGTTCCAACATTCATGATAAAGGATCCTTAGGCAAATTTATTCTGGGAAACCTGATTTAACTCATTTAATTGAAGTCCTACACCTCATAAAATCGTAGAGAGCTTAGAAAATCATGAGAGATAGATTATTGGGGGTCGGGGCCCAGTTAAAGTCATTGGTATGGTAGTTTCCTCATCCTTATTTTGAATAGTTTACATTTGACTTATAGTTTAATTATTTGGTTAACTTTAAATCCTTAGAATATTATTGGGGCTGATTTGAGAGTTATTTCTCCTTAGTTTTCACATAAAATTAGGGTAATCTATCCTTGAGCTTAGGAGGATGCGCTGACAATTTTAATTTTGTGATTCATCAAGCAAGTCCACGAGGATTTGTAGTTTAATTTTTGACCAAGAGCATTTATACACAATATGGATGTCTATGTTCTCAGCTAAATACATATATTAATATTTGATAGCACAACATCATTCAAAGGCTTCTCTAATGGGAAAGGCTTCAAGGTAGAGGACTTGTCGAGCTTTCAGATGTGTCTACGTAGGCTAGGCTTACTTTTTTTTAGACTGAGAATCTTTATTATTGTACTAGTGTATTATTTGATATATTGTCTTTTGATTGTGGCACATTTGAGGCTTTTGGCTAAGAATAATTTAGAATTCTTAAGAAACTTTTGTTATTTTTAATCATATTTTACTTTATTGCATATGAAAAGTTAACTTTTAGAAAACTAGAGAATATAGGTAAAAAAGGGTGTTGACAACTTGAGTTGATGGAGTGTCAACATATTGACGAGCCATCAACTCTCATCGTCAACCTAAAGTAGAATTCAAAAGCTATTGAAGACATCAGTTCATTGGCTGTCAACTAGTTCATGAGCCATCAACTCCCATGTCAATCTGAAGCAAATTGTGATGGAGTGAAGACCCAATTTATGAGGCATCAATTGTGAGCAGGAAAATCCGAGATCTAATTTAAAATTTAAAATTTGCTCTAATATAAATATCAGTTGTATGGTATTCTTAGTATCTTTTGACTACTTCTTTTTCAGACATTATTTTGGAGAGAAAAATTGAAGTTTCTAATTTAGTCTTAGGTACTTTGGAAACTTTGTCGATCTTTAAAATAGAATTAAAGTTTGAATCCATATTTTGTAAGAATAATTCTCTAATCTATGAATTCCTCTTCTATATTCTCTTTTAAATTCATGAGTAGATACATTCCTACTACTAAGGATTTGAGAGCCACAGTGAATTCGTTGTTTGAATGTTGATTGTTATTCAAATTTGAATGATAATGGGAATTATGTTAATAATCTTGTCACTTAAATAGATTTCTATTCGTTGGAAACATTAGAACATGGCTTAGGTTTAATTCTTTTGTGATAAGGAATTTAAATAGGATCATGGGTTATCAACGACGATTCAGATTAAAGCTTCATCTAATGGTCAGTGCTTTAACGAGATTGACTATCTTAAAATAAAATTGAATAAAAATATAATTTTCCTTAAGTTCAAAATAATAAAAGGATTAATCACTTAATTAAAGTTGTAAAACACTTGAGTGAATATTAGGCATCAATGAATTTATATTTCCTAATGTCATGAGAATTCTACTCAACAATCAGTACATAAATGCGATACTAGCCATGGTAAACAGAACCCTAATTCAATTTCTCCATTGATTTGTATATCTACAATTTAACATTGTTCTCTAGCAATAATTTGAATATTTTTTTAAGAACTATCACAATGAAACCCCCCATTCCATGAAAATCATTGGCTATCAGTTATTTAAATCACATACATCCTAGTTAACACCATATCCCTTGTGGGGTTCGAGCCTAATTGTTATTGGGTTATATATTTGATAACAACTACTTACGCGTCTTTAAATGGAGTCATAGTTTTGGTGTATTGGTATTATGCTAGATATGGGTGGTTATTTATGACATTCTTTATGATCATAGGATTTATTAGTAAAATAATATGATTAGGGGTCTTTTGGTAGATTTCAACCCCGTCTTTCTTCATATTTGGTTATGTTCATATGTTTGAATTGTTTTGGGATTACTTAGTGCCTTCGACCAGAATTGTAAAGAACTAGTTTAGGTTCAGGTAGATGATTTCCATAGTATGGGTTTTCAAGACTAGTAGCGAGTACCACCATCCCTCCTTTTTAGGTCAATGCCTAGATCAACTCATGATACACCTAGGAGGACTATTCATTGCCTTAGACTAATACTTAACCTTTAGAATGACTTAGTCGATTTAATGAGCTTCATTATCATTGGTACTTGGGGTAGAATTATGGTTGATTGTTATGACTATGACCTTAAACTTAGTAACTAAAATTTGCATCATTTCTAGGTTGGGCAATCCAAATTGTAATGTTGGTACTACTTGGATTTGAGGGAAATAATTATCATGGATTTTCACTACTCATAAATTATTTTCTAGTACTGGTTCAAGTCCAACAATTATGTTTCATACATAGTTTATTATCTATTATGTCACTATTCTCTAGTATCGATCCAAGTCTGGTATTTATAATCTCTTAGGTCACTTTCTGGGGCCCAAAATTCTATTAATGATTGATAAGATTCAACTTTATAATATGGGTGGAGTTTCAGTTACATTTAAATCATTGTTGCGCTTGTTATTATTATTGTTGATAATTCCATCTCTTAGATCTGTCCGTTATATAGGGGATCGATTGGGTTATTCATTCTTGTTTGTGTCTCCTAAGCTTGTAGAGGCCATGTTAGGTTGTAGTTAGTCTGCTTTTTTTTTAAGTTAATTATCCTACACATTTAGTCTCACATTTTATTATACTTTTATTATAACTTAGCTTGATTGGTCTATGTTTTTTACTGGGTGCCTATTTTTTTAGTTCTTATACTATACTTCTTCATCTTTTCCCTGATGCATATTCTAGTACGAGAAACTGTCGTTGATGTTATTCTCAATTTTGTGCTTCTTTGGGGATCGGGTGAGCTTTTAGAGGCTAAAGTTTATCCTCTCGCCTTCTACATTTTCCTAATAGTCTTTTATATATTCCATGACTACATGTATTTTTTATACTGTCTGTAACTCCATTACCGACTTTAGTAGGTTATAGGGATAATTTGGTACTTTTACTCTTATTCCTTCATTGCCGAATACAATCATATCTATTTATTATTGCTTAGTACTCCTATTGCATGTCTATGTTCTGTATTATTTCATCTACTATCATTTATCCGATTACTTGATGTTTTGTGCTATGATTAGGATTATCTACTGGTGGATTGAAGTAGGTGCCATCATGACTTGTTAGTAGAGCTTAGGCTTACTATTATTATTGGTACAAGAGAATGTTTCTAGTAGAATATTCTTTCTTATGAGTTTCGTATCCTATCTTATTGAACATATAGGATATTCTTAGGAAAATCTCTCCATCTTTGTTTCTTTTCTTGTATTGAGTTTATATTGGTTTCTAAATTCTGATTATTTCACTCTTTTCCAGATGGCTTGGACATGGGCAATGACGACCGAGAATGGAGATCCCAAGCCTACAACCAAGGCACCTATCAGAGGCTGAGGTTATTCTAGAGTTGTAAGACCAATTAGGAATCAGACCAGGGAACCTCCACAAGGATTTTTATCTATCTAAATGCTCATAGATGCTTTTCTTAAGTTATTAGGGTTAGAATTTAGTGCACCATCATATGGGGATCAGTTCGCAAATCAGAGTTGTACTAATTTAGGTGTGCAACCTACGAATGTGGCTACCAGAGTAGAAGTTCCCCCAACATTGATGGTTCCATAATTGGTAGCCACTCAACTAATTATGACTGTTGAGGAGCAGAAAATGTTGGGCTGATTTCTTAGATTAACTCTACCTAGGTTTTGAGGTCACCCAGGAGAGAATGCATTTGAGTTTTGGACTAGTTTCTAGGAGAGGATTCATAATATTGGTCTGGTAGAGTTTCATGGTATGGACTACACCACATGCTAGTTTGATTGGGCATCAAGATAGTGGTACAGAGGTTATATGGATTCCAGGCACACTGTATCCTCCCTATGACATGGACTAAGTTTTTTGAGGCTTTATTAGAGAAGTATATGCCTTGCATCCTAAGAAAGATCTTGAATAATTAGTCTACCATCTTGGAATATGGTTCTATGATGGTTATTGAGTATGAGGTGAGGTTTCATGAAATGGCCCAACATGTTACGATGATCCTACCTATTGAGTATGAGCAGATTAGGTGATTTGTTAGAGGGTTAAGACTTCTTCTTCACACGGTGTAACAACCCGATATGCTAAACTGGAATGCTATATGATGCTTATGACCCCAAGGGACGACAAGCTAATGCATGACTGATATCTGTACCTGTATACTGCAAATCATGATATAATAATGTGGAATACATAGAACTGTAAGGCCATAAGGTTCAACTGAATAAAACCACATGGGTGAAAATACCCAAAACAACTCAATCTGAACGTAAATCTAAACATAAATCTAAAAGCCTCTAAACTATCTGAATAAGGAGTTGAAGGAGCATGTCTCCAACTATCGCCGTAAAACTGAACTGAAGAAATAAATAAATGAATCAAATCATATTATCCTCTAATCAATAAGGACTTACTGTGTCTCTGCGAATGGAATGCTACCACTACTGCTGGGCTGGAGCTCGTGTCTCAGAACCTATGGTGTAACATAAAAAGAAAGCACCATAGCGCAAATGCATCAGTACAACTGGAGTACTGAGTATACGAGAAAGGTAGGCTAAACATAAAGGGTTTCATGCATGAACAACACTGTCTGACTAATATGAACGTGGGAGTGCATAGACCATATATAGAAAGTGGGACTGTGAATACGTGATACCATGACCTGTAAGCTAATACATGGTGTTTGAAGAACACCCTCAGTTCTTTTACTGAGACTGATACTGAAACTGTGTGAAGTAGTGTTTAACCGACATGCCCCATGTATGCCGTTATGGCTAAGCTGGGGTCCAATCTCTACCCCGACTAGAGGGATATCAATACCGTGCCACGATTAATGACAGCTTGTGAGTAACCCTTATCTGGCGGGCACTCAATGAGAATGGTGGGAACCCTAAACTGACGGGTTAAGCCACATCATCAACCCTAATTTGATGGGTTAAGATGTCTTAATCTATGCTGGCTATGTAGTTCTGGAACATAAGGATGACTACTAAGAATCAAACCCTGAACTGGTGGGTGAGTTCCCATCCTTGGGTTTACTCGGTGCTAACCTCTACTCCCATCTGGAGGGACTGGACATCAATAACTGACTGTGCATGACATAATCTTAATAAATTCTGTTGACTGGTGGAATGTTACTGATATCTGACAACTGACTAAGACCATGAGGTTTTCCTGAGTCACATTACTGACTGAAGTCTATGGAATCATAGCTTGAGTTCGGATATCGTGAAACATGACATGGCTCTAGGCGCACAACTATAGTTTTTGGGTACAAGTACCCCCAGGACTCGATGGAAGGAAATTGACACATATGACTGACTTGATTATCAGAGTAGAGTCCATAATTTATAATATCATAAGTAGGGATCTCATACTAAGCATAGTATGGAAAGGATTTCATATCACATGGAAGTACTTGCACAATCTTAATATTATGTTCATTGCATAATCATATTGGCAACACGTACCAATAGCATGGAAGTCCATGTGGATTGCATGGTTATCATACATCTTGTTCATAAGTAGGATTTGCAAGTAAATATAGTATAATCTCATAAGAATAGTTCATGAGTATTCCAAGAACATTTACAAAGCACATTATCAACATAGAAGTCATTGGAACATAAGGGCATATCATGAATCCTTCACTTAGTCACAATTTAGCTATATTGGATGATTTCTAGTTTCTTAGGCATTTTATCAATCACCTTACATGCACATCTAAAGCATAGTTGAAATCATCAAATTATACATCATTAACAACCAAATTTACATGTTTCCAACTCATATGATATCATGAAATTCAAAAAAACATATTAAGATTCAATCTTGGGAATCATCCAATATCAACAACACCCAACAATATATAAATCATACTTTATAATGAAAAAGACGGTTTTTGAGCTTTATGGATGAAAGGGATCCATAAATTAACTCACGTATTCCTTAGAAGGAAGATTCTTGATGATTGACGGAGAAATTTCCTTGAAATTGAATCTTCAAGCTTAGTTACGCAACCCTAGTTATTTTTCTCTTTTAGTGCTCTTGGATGATGAGCTTTGAGATGATAATAGCGTAGTAATATGTTTGAAAGCTATATATTTTGTAGGGTTAACTTTAGGGACGTGTAAGGAGTGTTAAAAGACTTAATTACCCTTAAAATAACTCAAAACGGAGTATTTTTGGCACCTGGAATTGACTTAGGTGGTGCCCAAGTAATTTCCTAAGCTAGGCTGGGCGGCGCCTAACCAATCGCCTATGCTTGGGTTGGGCGGCACCTAACTAGTCGCCTATCCTTACTGTCTCTCACAAAAATAGGCATAACCTTTTGCTCGGGTATTGGATTAAGGAGAAATTAGTATCGTTGGAAAGCTAATTCAATTCTCTACAATTTGGTAGGTCTAAATGAGCCAAAATACCACATTAACATTGATTCATACTCATTAAAAGATGACCCTTGCAAAATCGAACACTAAACTTGATGGATTCAAAAATTCTTAGCTTGTATTACCTTAAGTGACTCATATGAACATGCTTAATGAATCATAAACTATCCTATCACTAGGATATTTATTATAAGTCATGTACTCAAGTATGAAAATCACAGGATAGGGGATTTCATATGTAGGAATACTTATTTACTTCCTAGCTTAGAAATATGCGGTGTATTAAAATATCTCCCCCTTAGGAACATTCGTCCTCGAATGAGAATTTACTGAGAAGGGATACAAGTCAATAGAACCTGAACTGAACATGAAGAACTAAAACTTGATCTCATGACTGACATGCTAAACATACTGAACTCGTGCATATCTGATGCACGGACAACTGACACATGAATGCATGACTGAGTATGAAATGGTTAATAGGAACTAAGTTTATACTGGAAACATGAACGTGAAATTGAATAAGATTAAGAAGAACTGTTACCTTGAGCTTGATCTGAATTGGCAGGGAAGAGGTGAGGATACTTGGTATATATATCAGCTTCTGCTTCCCAAGTAGCTCCCTTATGAGACTGATTTCGCCAAAGAACCTTGACTAGAGAGACTTCTTTGTTCCTCAATCTATGAGTCTGATAATCTAAGATTTCGATTGGAATCTCTTTATAAGAGAGGCTGTTCTGAATGTCGATGGTCTAAATAGGGACAACAACTGATGGGTCACCTATGCACTTCTTTAGCAAAGAGACATGGAAGACTGGATGGACTGAGGCTAGATCTGAAGGCAACTCAAGCTCATAAGCTACCTTGCCGAAGTGACAAAGAATTCTGAAGGGGTCGATATATCGGGGATTGAGTTTCCCTTTCTTGCCGAACCTCTTCACTCCCTTTATGGGAGAGATCTTAAGATAGACATAGTCATTGACCTCAAACTCGAGATCCTTTCTACGAGCATCTGCATAGGACTTCCATCGACTCTGAGCAGCCTGGAGTCTCTCTCTGATCAACTTAACTTTTAGTTCCTTGACTTCTGCTGGTGACATTCTGTATGAAGGAATAGAAATAGGTTGAGTATTTGGAAGAGGGTATATTCTGAAGTCTATTTCCCTTTTGGGAGAAATGCCTGGAAGATCTTTGGGAAAGACATCTGAGTATTCATTAACAACAGGGACTATTTCAAGGATAGGATATTTAGAACTGGAATCTTTAACATGCACGAGATGATATACCACTGCTTAGAAATCATTTTCCTTGCCCGAAGGTAGGAAACAAGTTGACCCCTTAACGCTGAAATGCTACCCTTCCACACTAGGATGGGCTCATTCGAGAACTGAAATTGAACTATCCTATTTCTGTAGTCGACTGTGGCATAGCAGGAATGAAGCCAATCCATGCCTAGAATGACATCAAAATCAGTCATCTCTAACTTCACTAAATCTGCTGACATGGATTTCTGAGATATCATAACCGGGCAGTTTCTATATACCCATCGGGCTATGATGGTTTTACCCACTGGGGTAGAGACTGAGAAGGGCTCTGCTAGGACTTCGAGACCCATTCCAAAATTGCTCGCTATGTATAGAGTAACAAAAGACAAAGATGCACCTGGGTCTACCAAAGCATAAACATGAACATGGAAAATCTGTAATGTACTAGTAGCGACATTAGGAGAATTTTCCTGATCCTGCCGGGACTGAAGAGCATAGAGTCTGTTTAGGCGTTGCCTACTGGTAGCACTAAAAATGGCACCCTGATGATTTGGGCGACTGGCCTAAGCTGTAGAATGATTTTGCTGACCCTGAAGACATGACTGTAGACACTCCCTAATCCTGTGGCCTGGCTTGCCACAACCAAAATAGCTATCACTATCGGCTCTGCAAAGGCCCTTGTAGTTCTTACCACAAGTCTCACAAAGGGGATTCGTTCGGGTACTGCTAACACTGCCCTGAGATTTAGAGCATGGCGCTTTGTCTCTATTGCCGTCTTGAACTTCGACACTGGAGTGCTAGCAGAGGAAGGAGATGGAACGACTGACTTAGAGCAAAACTGTGAACGGTTTTCTCCATCTGACTTGGGGTGAGAAAAGTTAAAATTACCTGACCTTTATCTCTTATTCTGCCTCTCCCTATTCTTAAACTTCTACTCTTCTACTTATTGGGCATGGGTCATGAGTCTGGCTAAGGTCATATCACCGATCAGCATCGCAGACCTACACTTATTTACCACACTATCATTGACCCCTGACACGAACTTACTCATCTTAGCTTTATTGTCTGCAACCACATGAGGAGCATACCTGGCTAGCTGAGTTAATATGAGAGAATACTCCCTAACCATTATATTCCCCTGCCTGAGGTTGATGAACTCAAGAACTTTGGCTTCCCTCAGCTCTTGGGGAAAGAATCTGTCTAAGAAGGCTGTGAAAAATTCCTCCTACTCGTTAGGGCCTGTATCATCTAACCTCTCAGACTTCCACTATTTGTACCAATCATGGGAAATATCCTATAACTGGTAGGTATTTAACTCAGCACTCTCAATAGAAGTAATACCCATGATGGCGATGACCTTTTAGACTTGGTCAACGAACTCCTGAGGGTCCTCATCAGACTTAGACCCATAGAAAGATGGAGGGTTCATCTGGGTGAAGTCACAAACCCTAGCTGCTTTAGGATTGTCCACTGGATTGGCCGAAATAACTGGTGGCCGTTCATTCTATGTAGCCATGGACTGAGTAAGTGTGGTAAATGCGGCTCTAAACTCCACATGGGAAATATGTTTCCCCAAAGGATCTTCGGGCTGAAGAGATGGCTAGTTTCTTCTCTTTGGCGCCGTAGTCTGGAATAAGAGAAGAATGAATTAGACTGAGAGTTTAACTTATGATTATGATCACTAGCATGACATGAATAATGAAGAAAGGGGACTGTTCCTAAAACATCTTATAGCCTCCCACACATAAATATGGCGCACAACATACCCATGTACGAGACTCTACTAGATATGGCTTTCAGACTTCCTAGGACTCTATTGAACCTTAGGCTCTGATACCAAGTTTGTAACACCTCGATTAGCTAAACCAAAATTCTACATGGTGCTTATGACCTCGAGGGACCACAAGCTAACCCATAACTAATATCTGTACCTGTATATTGCAAATCATGATATAATAATGCGGAATACATAGAACTGTAAGGCCATAAGGTTCAACTGAATAAAACCATGCGGGTGAAAATACCCAAAACAACTCAATCTGAACGTAAATCTAAACATAAATCTGAAAGCCTCTAGACTATCTGAATAAGGAGTTGAAGGAAAATGTATCCAACTAACTCCATAAAACTGAACTGAAGAAATAAATAAATAAATCAAATCATATTTACCTTGACTCAATGAGGACTCACTATGTCTCTGCGACTGGAATACTACCACTACTGCTGGGCTAGCGCTCATGTCTCGGAACCTATAGTGTAATATGAAAATAAAACATCATAGCACAAATACGTTTAGTACAACTGGAGTACTGAGTATACGAGGAAGGTAGGATGAACATAAAGGGTTTGATGCATGAACAACATTGACTGACTAATATGAACGTGGGAGTGCAAACACACATATATAGAAACTGGGTCCGTGAATACATGATAGCATGACCTGTAAGCTAATAAATGGTTTACGGATAACTGTCATGACTGATACTGAAACTGATTACATAGACGACTGTATCTAACAACCCTGTATATACTGAAATCTGAAGAACGCCCTGAGTTCTTTTACTAAGACTGATACTAAAACTATGGGAAGTATTGTTTAACCGACATGCCCCATGTATACCGTTATGGATAAGCAGGGGTCCAATCTCCGCCTCGACTGGAGGGGTGTCAACACCATGCCACAGGTAAGTACAACCTATGAGTGACCCATTTCTGGTGGGCACTTAATGAGAATGGTGGGAACCTTAAAATAACGGGTTATGCTACGTCATTAAACCTAATCTGATGGGTTAAGATATCTCAACCTACGCTCTCTACGTAGTTCCGAAACACAAGGATAACTACTAAGAATCACACCCTGAACTGGTGGGTAAGTTCCCATCCTTGTGTTCACTCTGTGCTAACCTGCACTCCCATATAGAGGGACTGGACATGAATAACAGACTGTGCATGACTTAATCTTACTGAATTTCATTAACTGGAGGAATGTTATTGATATCTGACAACTGACTAAGATCATGAGGTTTTCTTGAGTCACATGACTGACTGAAGTCTATGGAATCATAGCTTGAGTTTGGATATTGTGAAACATGACATGGATCTAGGCACACAGCTATAGTTTTCGGGTACAAGTACCCCTAGGCCTCGATGGACGGAAACTGACACACATGACTGACTTGATCATAAGAGTAGAGTCCATAATTTATAATATCATAAGTAGGGATCTCATACTAAGCATGGTTATCAACAATGCATCGTATGGAAAGGATTTCATATCACATGGAAGTACTTGCACATTCTTTATATCATGTTTATTGCATAATCAAATTGGCAACACGTACCAATAACATGGAAGTTCATATGGATTGCATGGTTATCATACATATTGTTCATAAGTAGGATTTGCAAGTAAACATAGCATAATCTCATAAGAATAGTTCATGAGTATTCCAAGAAAATTTACAAGGCACATTATCAACATAGAAGTCATTGGAACGTAAGGGCATCTCATGAATCCTTCACTTAGTCACAATTTAGCTATATTGCTTGATTTCTAGCTTCTTAGGCATTTTATCAAACACCTTACATGCACATCTTAAGCATAGGTGAAATCATCAAATTATACATCATGAACAACCAAATTTACATGTTTCCAACTCATATGATATCATGAAATTCAAAAAAACATATAAAGATTCCATCTTGGGAATCACCCAATATCAACAACATGATCATCAACACCCAACAATATAAAAATCATACTTTATAATGAAAAAGATGATTTTTGAGCTTTATGGATGAAAGGGATCCATAAATTATCTCACGCATACCTTAGAAGGAAGATTCTTGATGATTGATGGAGGAATTTCCTTGAAATCGGATCTCCAAGCTTAGTTATGCAACCCTAGTTGTTTTTCTCTTTTAGTGCTCTTGGATGATTAGCTTTGAGATGATAATAGGGCTTTCATATGTTTGGAAGCTATATATTACATAGGGTTAAGTTTAGGGACGTGTAAGGAGTGTTAAAAGACTTAATTACCCTTAAAATAAGTCAAAACGGAGTATTTTTTGCACCTAAAACTGACTTATGCAGCACTCAAGTGATTGCCTAAGCATGGTTGGGCGGCGCCTAACCAATCGCCTATGCTTGAGTTGGGCGGCGCCTAACCAATCTATCCTTACTGTCTCTCACAAAAATGGGCATAACTTTTCGCTCGGGTATTGGATTAAGGCAAAATTGGTATCATTGGAAAGATAATTCAATTCTCTACAATTTGGTCGGTGTAAATCAGCCAAAATACTAGAATAACATCGATTTATTCTCATTCAAAGATGACCCTTAGAAAATCAAACACTAAAACTTGATGGATTCAAAAACTCTTAGCTTGTATTACCTTAAGTGACTCATATGAATATGACTAACACATCATAAGCTATCCTATTAATAGGATATTTATTGTAAGTCATGTACTCAAGTATGAAGCATAGGATAGGAGATTTCATACGTAGGAATACTTATTTACTTCCTAATTTAGAAACATGCGGGGTATTACACACGGCTACTCAAGTTTAGTTGACGATAACATGTTTTTCATATATACTCCTAATTATGCATAAATTATAGAGGATATGCATTATGAGGTCTAAGGGGACACCGATAAGAGGCCACATCAGTAGTTTAATTTTAGTAGGAGCCATAATGACTCACAGTTTAGAGATATATTTTTAGGGTAGGTACCCTCAATGTAAGTTTAATTAGAATCATGGTCAGTTTAATAGGCTTTTATAGAAACCACTTAAGATTATTGATGGTATTCAACCCGGTTATAGAAACTACATTGGTTAGAGTAGTGGTCAATCTTCAATGGGTGCACAATTAGGGTTTTCAAGCTGAGGTGGCTACACTGGGTCACTCGAACCTTCTAGTTATAGTAGAGTGCTTGGTGCATGCTATTATTGTAAGGTAATCAGTCATTTTTCCAGACAGTGTCCTATCGTGAGCTAGTTAATCTTATAGCATAGAGTGTTCAGCGGATTAGATCAATACTGCCTCCAGTTAGGGGTAGTGCTTAGGGTGGCATATGTAGTCCTCAGGATTCTATAGAACATCCATAGGTAGGTAGGATAGGTACCCAATCTGGAGACAAATATGGTCAATTGTATGTTGTACTTGGTAGATTGAAGATGGAACCTTCAGGTGCTATTATTATAGGTACAATTTTAGTATACCATCAACCAACTATTGATTTATTTAATCTGGGATCCACTTATTCATATGTGTTTACTTATTGGGCACCATAATTATAGTTGTCTTGAGAGTTTTTACATGTGCCAATACATATAGATACTAATTTACCAGCTCATAATGGTACATTTTGCATCTTCAAATAGGGATAATTACATGATTTCCAGCAACCATTATTATTTTAACATTTTTTATTCTTGTTCTTAGAAATTAAACCTAATGTAGAAAAAAACATACTTATAAGCCAAAAGATGCCTGCGATGTGGCACTTGATAGGCCATCAGTACTTTGATGAATACTTGAACGGCCTATCATTAAGAACTAGAATTATCGAGAAGCTGAAGATGGGTAAAGGTCCAGCTGATTGGCCATCGAGGTAGTGATGGTCTGTCACTCTAGTCATCAAATAAAAATAGAATCGATGAAAGTTGTAAGGCAAGTGACGAGTTGGAAGATGGGCCATCAGACCAGCAACATACCATCATTAGAGCCATTTAGATTCATGAAGGACAAATCATATATGGAAATAGGTGATGGTTCACCCGACGAACAGTCGTCCACTCAGTGTACCCTCCATTCTGCTATCAATTATGATGCGGCAACCTAAATTTAAAATTCAAATCCCCTCTTTGGTGGAGCCTATTATTACCTATCTTAGGGTTATAATACGAATCTTTTACCTGGAGTTGACTTTTTAACGTATTTTATTATTGATAAATGAGTTTGGAGTTTTGAAACTTAGTATTGTTTGTTTGAACTTGGATTCATAAATCCTATATTTCTATATTGTAAGTTTTGATTTTCAATTTATAAAATTAAGCTTTTCCTCTACTTTTTGATCATGTGCGGCTAAAACTCCATAACTAGGGTTGTATATCCTTGGTGGAGTTTCCCTTCTAGGTTATGGGTTGTTGAGTTTTATTATTTTTGTGATTATATTGCTTTTCTCTTTATTTGCATACTTTAGAACATGCCCTAAAACTTAGCTTGCTTTAATAAAGAAGTTAATGTTTGAAAAAGAGATTAGTGACAAGTATTTAGAGTTTTCAACCTCTAAATACAAATTAATACCTTAACCTATATAATATCTTTAGGATTACATTGAATTATTATCTCATCACTTTAAGTTTGAAAGAATTAAAATGAAAACCATCTTTGAAAGTTGGGAAACTCTTAGATGGAAGCGTGATCTCAATTTTCATATAATTGCTTGTTTGGAGATGAACTCAAATACCCTAGTGTTTGAAAGTGATAAAACACTAAGATGAATGTAATCCTTTTTTTCTCTTTCTTAATTGTTAAATGTTATAAAGAAAACATTGATATTTAAACTTCTAAAGTTATTTATTTAATATTATAACAAAATCCCCCTATCTTATTGAAACTAATGATTAAAGGTTAATTAATTTATATATAACTTAATTAGCACCTTATTCCCTATGCTATTCGATCCCAACCTTTGTTGGACTATATATTTGGTACTGACTACTTACATTCTTTAATGGATTTGTAGCTTAGGCGATCAAATTTTTGTGTCATTGCTGTGGAATACAGTTATTAATTAAGTTTATGGGTATTAACTAACTCATGTATAGTTTCCTAATTTTACTTTTATTTGTTGTTTTTGTGATTGTTGTCTATTAATTATACATGCCACAAACTCATCATTCTGGTGAACCTCTTTATCATTTGATCCTGAACTCCCTAGAATTTTGACGAGGAACATAGAAGCCCAAGAAGATGCAGAGAGATCGGCTGCACTGGCCACCGCCTAGTTGAACCACTAGAATTTTGATCCACCTGGTCGTGTGTGAATGAGGATGATGAGGACCTGGGAGATGATAATTTAGTTGATTCTTTGAACAGGAAATGCACAAATAATGTCACATAAGCCAATCGAAATCAGCAAGCACAAGGTAGAGTATGTCAACAACCTGCATCTCAATCTGCCTTGGATGATGATAACGTTGATTTAGATGGAGCTGGTACAACCAGCGAAATTGTTTTATCCCCATTATCTCCCGAGGTAAAGTCTAATATTATAACCACAATGATACAATTGCTTAATCTAAAAGGGTTGTTTGGTAGACTACTTGGCGATGATCCAAACATGCATTAGGTGAACTTGATCAACATTTACAAGTTTTTTAAATACCCAGGAGTTAGGAAAAATGCAATATGATTGAGGTTTTTTCCATTGTCTTTTTCTTGAGAGGCAACTCTATGGTTTATTGAGCTGGCACCTAATTTTATAACAAACTTGAGGCTACTGAAAGAAGCTTTCCTAGAAATGTTTGTTTCTCCTTTTAGGATGTTACAGTTTAGGGACGAGATCAGTAATTTTAGGCAACTGATTAATGAACCTCTTCACGAAACTTGGTTGAGGTTCAAAAAGAAGTTGAATCAGTTCTTAAATCATAATTTGATCGATGAAAACTTGATAGAGACATTTATATGGTACTGAATTAAAAAATGAAGCCAATAGTGGATAATGGAGTGAGTGGTGATGTGATTATGATAGGTTGACAAAGAGAAGTGGAGATTATCATACTTGGGATTTTGAGGTAGAAAGAAATACTTGTTAATTTGAGATTTTGGTGAGAAATGCTAGAGAGAAGAAATACTTGACCAGGACATGGCTCATATCAAGATACAAATGGACTTGCTCACCAAATATTTATTGTCGAGTAATGTTGAGAAGGTCAGGGCAGTTGGGGCTCATAAAAGAGCTTCCGAATTTGATTTTGAAGAAGAGGGTAAGTATGAACAATCATTTTTCAGGACAATGATCAAGGAAATAAAGGTCAAATGATTAGAGGGAGAACTATTATGACAATTCTAGTTGTAGAAACCGCGATTAAGGGAATTGAAAGAGCAAAGGAGACAAAATTGAGTTGTATGTGCCCCCTAGGAGCCCTAAAAATATTAATAATGAGTAGGAAAGATCTTTATAGAGGCCATGATGGTTAAATTGCATAAAGGGGTGGAGTGGACTGATGTATGCCTAAAAGAGATAAAAGTAACCTATCAACTATGTTCCAATTGGTGGATTCCCATTCTGCTTCAATTAAAAAGTCAGAATAACAAATGAATCAATTATCCCCCACTTTAAATCAAAGGAAAAGTGGAACCTTACCAAGTGATATGGTGTATAACTCAAGAAATAATGGTACATGTCTGGCTATCACCATAAGGAGTGGCAAAACATTACCCAACCCATATCCGGTGATTCATATATAAGTAGATGATGCTATATACAAAGAGGAGGTTATGGATAATGATGGTAAAATGGAAGGTAAACAAACTAGTGAGAATAAATCCATTGTGGAGCAATTATCTAGATTGAAAGATGACAAATAGTTGAGTCAGAAAAGGGAAGAAGGTGGAGACACTTATAACAAAAATTCCTTGACTACCACCTCTATTTCTACATAGGATAAAGAAGAAGATAGAAAATCTAAAGAAGTTGTTAGTAAATTTTTAATTGATTAAAGCTTTGGAGCAGTTTCCAGGGTACACAATTCATGAAAGATCTCGTTACTAAGAGGAAAATAGTAAGATATGGGCTAGTATATAACCTTCATCATTACAGTGCCATTGCCACGAAATGACTGCTTCAAAATAAATCAATCCACGAGGATTTACTATACCATGTACAATTGGTACTTTTAGTTTTGCTAAAGAACTATGTGATTATTGTAAGAGTATCAACCTGATGTTGTTAGGGATTTATCAGTAGTTGGGTTTGGGAACTTCCAAACTGGCAACTATGCGATTGTTTATAGCATACCATTCAACCATGATATTGATAGGTATTCTTTATGATGTATTGGTGAAGGTGGAAAACTTCATATTTCTCATGGACTATGTAATTATTGATTGTGAAGTTGATTTTTAGGTGTCCATAATCTTGGGTAGACAATTTCTAGCCACTGGTACAGTATGGGTGGATATGGAGTGAAATGAGCTAAAATTTAGGCTTAATGATAAGGAAGTAAATTTTGATGTTTGTCAGTCTATGAAAAAAGACAAGGAGATGAATATGGTTTTAGTTATTAATATTGTAGAGAAGAGTATTCTAGTGGTGCTGGCTGAAGAGCAATTCACAGTTAAGACTTTGGTAACAGTATTGATAAACTTTAATAGTGATAGAATTAAGTAGCAGGAATAAATTTTTAAGCTCTATACCCACCAAAAGATAGGCAAATTAGCTTCCCAACACCACTAGTTTTACCTTAATCCGAGGTCATAGTAAAAAGTTGTGGAAAATTTACTAAGGCACTGTCAAACTGCCAGTGGCAATGGCTCAGGAAATGACCCATTGCCAAACACAAGAAGTCATAGCCTAGACTCACTTCAATGGAAGTAAGTGACAAGGAATTCAGTCTAGTGGCAACAAATCAAGCACCTGACTCGTTGTTAGCCTAAATGAATCTTTGTGGGTGGACCTATTGTTAGAACAGTGTAATGACTAATTAATTAAAACTACCAGGTTATTAGGAGGGGAGCCATTTTCATAACAGATGGACCTAAAAACATAGATCCTCAGGTCAGGACTTAGGACATAACTACCAAATATAATGAGTGGTTACCCAAACCGTGATGATTGTTTCTCAGAATTTCTTGAATGATTTAAGAAGTTTTTTTTTTTGTTTTTTTTCCATTCTTTTAACTCCTAACCTATACTATTTAGGATTATCCTAGGGTGGAATATGAGGTTATTTTCCCCTAAACTCACCATTAAGTCTTAAAATCAATCCACAACAAGAAAAGAAGTGGCTCTCTCATCTCCAAAAGAATAAATAAATTAGGGTTGTTTAGTCTTCAAACTCTTAAGTTCAATTCACTCTTTTTGTCTAAGGTTTCATGATAAATATGAGTTCTCTTAGAATTTTAGTTTAACTCTTGAAGTCAACCTTGAGTACATGTTTTTCACTAAGATTTGCATCTTCCCAAAATTACCATCATGAATGATCTACTATTGATAAATTATTGAGTTTTGTCTTTATGTTGTGAAATTCTATATTATGATCAGCTTTAAATTATAATCATTTTCACTTTCATTAGAAAGAGTTGGTGGGTTATGAACACCCGTTACCAAAGATTTTATGTGTATAATATTTTATATATTTTTAGCACTTTAGATTATGTATATGTTGCTATTTTTAAGAATACTACTATATTGAGAATATATATATATAAATATTTATATATATGTATATATGTACAGTTGGGAGTGGTATTTAGCATTGAGTAAACACAGGAATGAAGTCTCACCTGTTAGTTAGAATTGAGACCTTTAGCAGATATACCTAAGTTTTAAAAGTATAGCACCACCGTAGGTTATAAGGGGTCACTTGCCAGTTAGGACTGACACCCTAGTCCTTTGGGACATCAGTTTACTGGATCCACGCCAGCCAGTGTTGGTACCCTTGGGAAGGTACTAACACCCTTCTAATTATGGTTACAAGTTAGATACTAATTTGATCAGTTTAGGGTATGTTAGTTATTGTTAGATACTACAGTCCTTAGTTTATGTTCAACTTATGTTTCAGTTCAGATCAACATGACCTTGTATTCAGTTATTCAGTTTTACATAGTATATGTATATACTTGAACATGGATTCAGCTTATCATGTTTCATGCATTCATGTTCAAATTGACTAGTTACTCTCCCTTCTCACATACTCAATATATTCAAAGTAATGATCTCATACTTTTCTATGCTATATCACCTCATAAAATAGGTTTAGACACTCAGTACTCGGATTACACTTTGCCTATTCTGTACCACATCTAGTAGTAATTTTGGTGAGTCCTCATCATTAGAGAACTAGTCTTCAATGTTTATTCTTCATTTTTTTTGTTTTTGTTAGTTTGGAACTTGTCCGAACAACCCACTATGATATAAAGGCATTTAGATAGTTTTTTAGATTTTAGCTTGTTGGTTGTCAAACATTTTTATTTCTAGTTTTTGGTTGATGTCTACTATTTTCACTATTTTATTTCCATTAGTTATCATAGTTTAGCTTCCAGCCAGTATTTTATTACTTTTTCAGTAATATTAGAGTATGCAAAACCATGGTTAGCTTAGGGTCACTTGTGTCTCTAAGCACCGTGTTAAAAGTGGGGGCAGTCTCAAGTCGTGACAAACTTATATTAGATTAGCAAGTCTAAAGTGTCTTAGGGTGTTTGAAAGTCACATTGAGTAAAGTCTTATTCATGAGTGTGAAGATCGCCACACTTATGGGCGAGAGGCTATAAAATATTTTAGGAATATATCACTTCTTTCATGATTTATTTCATGAGATAAAGTGTTAAATCTATAACAATTCTTCTTCTAACTCTTCCTCTATTTGTTTACAGAAAATGTCTCCCAAGAGAACCAACAGAAAAGAAATGGGAACCAGTAAGCACTACCGCCAGTTCCCAAAGACCCTCTTAATGGGCAAGTCTCTCATGTTGAGTTCAGATCTACTTTCACAGCATTAGTCCAATCTATGACTTCTTAGAATAATCAGCAGGTTGTTGCCCCTGTCAACCCAACACTTAATATAGCAGCAACTAGAATCTGGGACTTTGATTAGATGAATCCTCTAAATTTCATTTGATTCAAGATTATAGAGGATCCATAGGAGTTCATGGATAGTGTTCAAAAAGTGAATAAGATTATGGGTTCACTTCTACTGAGAGTGCTGACTTGCCATCTTACCAATTGCAAATACTAGCTTAAACTTGGTTTATGCAGTGGAAAAAGGATAGAGATGCAGATGCAAGGTTAGCCAAGTAGGACGAGTTCATTACTGCCTTTCTAGATAGGTTCTTCCTACTTGAGTTGAGGGAAGCCAAAGTGAAAGGGTTCATTAACTTAAAGTAGGGCCATAAGAATGTTAATGAGTACTCTTTTATGTTTGCTCAATTGGAAAGGTATGCTTCAACTATGGTGGCTGATTCTATGGCCCGAATGAGTAAGTTTGTGTCTGGTGTTTCTAAAGACGTGGACAAGTAATATAGGTTGGCCATGTTAGATAAGGAGATAGACATATCTGATAGTCCATGGTTAATATATTAAGGTGTAAAAAATAAAAAAAAAAGGAAAGGGATAATAAACGGGCTTGAACTAGTAGCTTGAATTTCTCTCAGCAGAGGTTGAATGGTGGAAATTGCTCTTAGTTCTACCAGAGATCTTCAAATACATCCCTATCTTCTTCTAATGCTCTAGTGTCAAAGTTCCAATAGAATACTCGAGATAAAGCACCACGCTCCAAATCCCAGGGTAGTGTGAATAATACTCAAACCAACTTACTTTGGAAGAGATGTGGTAGGAACAACCAAAAGAGTGAATGGATGGCTGGTAGTGATGCTTGTTTTGGATGTGGAAAGTCAATCCATAGAGTGATAAGATAATCAATAAATGCGAACAATGGTAAAGATGTTCGTTAGCAGAGTAAGTCTAACTCTTCAGCAATTCTAGTAGGTCGCTCGACTTAATAGGGTGACACCTCTAGTGCAAATGGTGGACAAAATTAGGGTATGTTCTATGCTTCAAACTCGATAGGATTAGGAAGGTTCTCTTGATGTGGTTAATGGTATATTAAAAGTTTTTCTCCCTCATGTTTATGCATTATTATATCCCAGAGACATACTTTCCTTCGTGATTCCCTTTATAGTAGTAGATTTTTGTGTCAGTCCCATAAAATTATCATAACCCTTCTTAGATTCTACTAATTTTTGTAGTTTGATCATAGCCAGATGGGTATACGAAAATTGCTAAGTTACAACATCCCAAAGAGTTACTTCAGTCGATCTAGTAGAGTTAGACTTGACAGATTTTATATTATTCTTTGAATGGATTGGCTCCACTCTTGCTATGCCTTAGTTGATTATAGAAATAGAATAGTCCTATTTTAGTTTCCAAATGAGCTAGTCATAGAGTAGAAAGGTAGCACCTCAGTGCCTATAGGTTGGTTTGTTTTGTTCCTTAAGGCAAGAAAAATAATCTCCAAAGGGTGCATCTATCATATCATTCGAGTTAAGGACTCAAGGTCCGAAATCAAAAGTCTTGAGATAGTTTTAGTAGTAAATGAATTCCCAAAAGTGTTTCCTGAAGATCCTCCCAGAGTTCTGAGCGAGCATTAAATTGATTTCGGAATGGATCTCCTTCTAGATACCCATGCTATTTCAATTCAACCTTATAGAATGGATACAATTAAACTTGAGGAATTGAAAGAATAGTTAAATTATCTCTTAGACAAGGGTTTTATTTTACCACGTGTCTCTCCATGGGGTGCTCCAGTTCTTTTTGTGTGCAAGAAAGATAGTTCCCTTAAAATGTGCATTGACTATCGTTAGTTGAAAAAAGTCACAATCAAGAATAAGTATCACATACCTAGGATTGATGATATGTTTTGCCCAAATTTAGGGTGCTAATTGTTTTTATAAGATAGAACTCAGATCTAGTTATTATCAACTCAGAGTCAGAGACTATGACATTTTGAAAATAGACTTTAGAAATCAGTATGGTCATTTCAAATTTATAGTTATGTATTTTGGACTAACGAATCCTCCCGCAATTTTTATGGACTTGATAAACAGAGTGCTTAATCAAACTTGGATATGTTCTTTATAGTCTTCATAAATGACATCCTTGTTTATTATTAGAGTAAGGGTGAACATGCAGATCACTTGAGGATTGTCTTGTACACTCTTAAAGATTATGAGTTATTCGCTAAGTTTAGCAAGTGTGAATTCTAGTTGAAATTAGTAGCATTACTTGGTTATATCATTTTTGGTGAAGATATTTGAGTTGAACCTTAAAAGATTAAATAAGTAAGAAATTGGCCTAGATCTATCTCTCTATCAGATATTAGGAATTTTTTGGGACTAGCCTGTTACAACAGATAGTTTGTCAAAGGATTTTCCTTTATTGCTTCTCATATGTTCAGACTGACTCAGAAGAAAGTTAAATTTCTATGGTCCAATTCTTACAAGAATAGTTTTTAGTAGTTGAAGACTCGACTCACCTTCGCTCTAGTTTTGAATCTACCAAAAAGTCAGATGGTTTTGTTGTATATTATGATGCTTCCACAGTTGGTCTTGGTTGCGTGTTGATGCAAAGGGTCAGATTTATAGCATATAACTCAAGGAAACTCAAGCCTCATGAGAAGAGCTACCTAACTCTTGATCTTGAGTTGGTAGCAGTTATGTTAATCTTAAAGATTTGGAGGCATTATATTTATGGGTTCATGTTGATGTCTTCACTGATCACAAGAGTCTTCAGTATGTGTTCATCTAGAAGGAACTCAATCATCATTAGAGGTGGTGGCTAGACTTGTTGAAAAACTATGATATAAGTTTCTTGTACCATTTGAGTAAGGCCAATATTGTGGAATATGCCCTTACCAGATTATCTATAGAGAGTGTTGCTCACATGGAGGATGATAATAAAGAGTTAGTTCGTAAGGTTCATCAACTTGCTAGGTTGGAAGATCTATTATTTGATTCAACTAAAGGTGGTGTTTGGGTTAAGAATAGTTCAGAATTTTCTTTGGTAGTTGAAGTGAAGAAGAAGCAAGATAAAGATCCTATTTTGCGAAATTTGAAAGAGGTAGTTCAAAATTAGAAGATTGAGGTTTTCTCCTAAGGGAAAGATAGTGTTCTTTGCTCTCAGGACAGAATATGTGTTCTGGGTGTCATGAGGTAGTTAATATTAGCAAAAAATCATGATTCCTAATATTTTATTTGCCTAAGAGACACTAAGATGTACTGTGACTTATGGGAAGTTTATTGGTGGAATGACACAAAGAAGGATATCACAAAATTCGTGGCTAAGTGTCTAAATTTACAACAAGTTAAGTTTGAGAACTAGAGGCCTAGTGGTACACTTCAAGAATTTAGTATTCCTACTTGGAAGTAGGAAGTGGTGAATATGACTTTATTATAGGATTTCCCTTTACGCATTGGCAAGAAAATTCTATTTGGGTTATCATGGATTGAATGACTACGTTGGATCATTTCTTTCCAGTTAATACTTCAGATTCAGCCAGTAATTATTCTAAGCTCTATCTTAGGGAGTTTGTGACACTTTATAGTGTCCCTTTTACCATTCTTTAAGATAGATATACCTAGTTTACCTCTCAATTTTGAAGAATTTTTAGAAGGATCTTAGTACCTAAGTTTATCTTAGTATGACTTTCACCCACATATAAATGCTACTGACCTTAGCCAAAATTTGCACTTACTTAATTTAGTTAATAACTGATGATCTCTGAGATTCAAAAGAACTGTCCTGAGATGGTCTACTTGATCTCTCTGACTTTGGGAATAGACCAGGCTATCATCTATGAAGACTATGATGAACATGTACAAGTACTGCTTGAACACATGATTCATCAAGTCCTTAAAAGTGGCTGGGGCATTGGTAAGACCAAATGACATAACTAAGAATTCAAAGTGACCATACCAATTATGAAAATCTATTTTTGGGATGTCACATTTTTGAATTTTGAACTGATGATAGCCGGATCTGAGGTCTATCTTAGAGAAATAACTGGCACCCTAAAGTTGGTCAAACAATTCATCAATTCTGGGAAGAGGATACTTGTTCTTGACTGAGAGAACTATCTTTTTTGCGCACGAATAATACTGGAGTGCCCCATGGGTAAATGCTGGGTTTGATGAATCCCTTATCTAATAGATCCTTTAATTGTTCTTTCTATTCTTTGAGTTCTGTTGGTGCTATTCTATATGGCTGAATAGATACGGCTGAGTATCTAGAAAGAGATTAATGCCGAAGTCTATTTCCCTTTTGAGTGGAATTCCTAGAAGATGTTCGGGAAAGATATCTGAATATTCATTTACGAATGAAACTAATTCAAGACTGGGAGTTTCGGAACTAGAATCCTTAACATGAACAAAATGATAGACACATCTCTTAGATCTCCATTTCCTTGCGCAAAGGTAGGAAAAAAGCTGACCTCTGAAAGCTAAAGAACTACTCTTCCACTCTAGGATGGGTTCTTTCGAAAACTGAAATTGGACTATTCTATTTTTGCAGTCGATTGTGGCATAATAGGAATGAAGCCAATCCATGTCGAGAATTACATCAAAATCAGTCATCTCAAATTTGACTAATTCTGCTGAAATAACATTCTGAAATATCATAATCGGACAGTTCCTGTATACCCATCGAGCCATTATAGTTTTACCCACTGGGTAGAGACTGAAAAGGGCTCTACTAGAATTTTGGGACAGATTCTAAAATCAACTGCTATATAAAGATTAATAAAAGACAAGGAGGCTCCTGGAGCAAGCAAAGTGTAAACATGTACATAAAAGATCTGTAATGTACCAGTAACTAAATCAGGAGAATCTTTCTTATCTTGTTGAGTCTGAAGAGCATAAAGTCAATTTGGGCATTGCCTAATAGTAGCACTGGTGGTGGCACCCTGCTAATTTGAGCAACCAAACTAAGCTGAGAAGTGGAGATGACTCTGATAATCTAACTGAGGGCAGTTTCTAACTCTGTGTCCTAGCTTTCCACAACCTAAATAGACATTGCTACCAGCTCTGCAAGCACCCTTGTGGTTCTTACCACAAGAATGACAAAAGGAATTAGTTCGGGCATTGCTAACACTGCCTTGAGACCTAGAGCCTGGTGCTCTATCTCTTTTACCCTCCCTGAACTTGGGAGTTAGAGCACTGGCTGAAGAAAGAGATGGAACTAATGACTTAAGGCAAAACTGAGAATGATTGCCTCCCTCTAACTTAGGCTGGCTAAAATTGAAGCTACCTGTCCTAGCTTTCTAATTCTATTTTTCCCTTTGCTTAATCTTCTGCTCCTTTATATACTGTGCATGGCTCCTAAGCTTTGCTAAAGTCATGTCACTATTCAGCATGGTTGATCAACACTCATTTACCACACTATCATTTACCCCTGAAGCAAACTTACTTATCCTTGCCTTATTGTTTGTAACCACATGAGGGGTATATCTGGCTAATTGAGTAAACATAAGAGAATACTATTTTATGATCATACTTCCCTGCCTGAGGTTGATGAATTCTAGCACCATAGCCTCTCTAAGATCTTGGGGAATAATCTGTCTAAGAATGCAGTGATAAACTTCTCCCACACTGTCAGACCTGCATCATCTGACCTTTCTGACTTCCACTGTTTGAAACAAGTATGAGCCACATCATACAACTAATATGCACTAGCTCAGTACTCTTAATAGTAGTCACCCCCATGATGTCTATTACCTTCTGAACCTGATCAATGAATTCCTGAAGGTCTTCATCTACTTTAGAACCGAGGAAGGTCGGAGGATTTATTCGGGTAAAGTCCCGAATTCAAGAAACGGTTGAGTTGGCCACTAGATTGGCCAAAATAACTACTGGCCATTTATTCTGAGCGGCAACTGATTCAACAAAAGTGGTGAATGTAGTCCTGAACTTTGCATGAGAAACATGATCGCCCAAAGGATTTTCAGGCTGAGGGGCTGACTGATTTCTGTTTCTTCTTTTAAGAGGCATGTTCTATAGAAGAAACGAAAAAATAAATTAGATTGAGAGATTGACTTGAGATTATGTTCACTGGCACGTCATAAATACTGAAAGAAGGGAAATTGTTCTTAAAACATCATATAGCCTCTTGCACATAAGGGTGGTGTAACACACCCATGTACAAGACTCTACTAGATGCGGCTTTCAGACTTCCTAGGACTTTATTGAACCTTAGGCTTTGATACCAAGTTTTTAATGACCTGAACCTGGTGCCTGAATGCTACACGTTGCTCATGACCCTGAAGGACCACAATCTAACCCATGACTGATATTTGTACATGTACACTACATAATATAACATGATAATGCAGAAACATGCACTGAAAGGACATAAGGTTCAATACTGAAATAAATATGAATAATAAAACATCTGAGTGGGGTAATGTAATACCCAAAAAAAAATTGAAAATACTAAAATTTGAAACATAATAGTCTATATCTAGTCTAAAGGCCTCTAATATCTAAATAATCTAAATAAAGAGTCGATGGGATATGTCTCTAAGTAACTCCAACTAATAAGCTAATCAATAATATAATAAAGAAATAATCATGCACTCTAAGGATGAGGACTCACTTTGGACTCTGACTGCTAAAACTAGAATCTACTGTTGATCTGGAACTCGTGTCTCTGAACGTTTGGTGTAACATAAAAAGAAAGCACCATGGTGCAAATACATCAGTACAATGGAATGTAATGAGTATACAGGTGAGGTAGGCTATATTCAAGGGTTCACATGCATGATTATGGCTAACTGAATATCTAACATAACTGTGAGAATGGATGCATGAATACGTAACTATAACTAACAATGTGATAACATGATTACTGAGTCTAAATATCGATAACCTGACATATTAATAACTGATATGATTGATAACATAAGTGACTGTATCTGACCGTCCTAAATCTGATGAAACTATCTGAGTTTCAAACTGTATCTAAGTTGACTGTATCTGACAGTCCTGAATTCTCAAGAACTATCTGAGTTTTATTACTGAGTCTGATTGACTATATCGGATAGTCCTAATTCTATAAAATGAAATTATGGGAAGTAGTTATCGAATCGACATTCCACTGATATGCTATTATGGTTGAGTTAAGGTCCAATCTGTAACCTTAATTAGAAGGGTATCAATACCACACCACTTGTAAGGACAAGCTATGTGTGACACTCATTTGATAGTGTCCTCTATACGATAATGGTGGGGCCCTTATCTGATAGTTCTTATCCACCTCATTAACCCTCATCGACAGTGTTGATTTCTCAACCTATGTTGGCTATATAGTTTTGGAATACAAGGATGACTGCCAAGGATCATACCTTCATCTGATAGTATGTATCCCCATCCTTAGGTTCACTCGGTGCTAATTTATACTCCCATCTGAATTTACACTAAAAATGATTTACTGAACTGAGCATGAGCTGAATCCTAAATTTTATTCACTAACGGAATACTACTGATCTCTGACAACTGACTGAGTTCTTGAGATCATAGAGATTTTCCTGAGTCATAAGACTGTCAAAAGTCTAAGGATTCATATCTTGAATGAGAGTATCATGAAAACATGACATGGCTCTAGGCATACAGTTAATGTTTTAGGTACAAGTACCCTTACAAATTGATAGAAAGAAATGGACAAAGCATGACTTTCTTGAATACATAATAATCCTTATAATACATTTACTAAAGAATTTCATCAAAAAATGTGATAGGCATAAGCTTGTACTTACATAGGTATTTCATGATATCATGCTAATTAGACACTTTTCCTTCATCTTAGAATTTAATCAATCTCATGGTGGGCTTAGAATGTGTAAACAACATCATACAATAATTAACTGTCATGATTCAATTCTAATTTAATCATTAAGGGGTTTAATGATAGGATTTCATAAATCTATGCCTATACAAATAAACCCATATGGAATGTAGTACTCATTCATGGAATACAATTCAATTTCTCATTATCAATGAGAACAAGAACAACCAAATCATGAAATTCATAAGAAAATCCATAACTTGAATTTAAAAAAAGGATTCTTGGGCTTCATAGATAAAAGGATTCCATGAATAAATACTATGCATACCTGGGTTATGGTTCTTGATGTTCTTGAACTTGAAGAATTGGAAATCCCTTATTTTTTGAAGAAGATTGGATTTTGTTCTTGGAAAGTAATATTAGAGTGAAACCCTAATGTTGGTTATGAAATATCATGAACCAAATGGATTAAATTGGATATAATTAGATATATATATAAAAGGGTAGCAAATGACCAAAATACCCCTATTAAAATAACCAGGAAATACTGAACGTAGGGTGAGACAGGCAAGGGCGACGGTTCGTCGGAACTACAACAGTCCGTCGGTCCCTATTGTCGGACCTGGGTAGAAACTAGCCCTATTAGCTTCGTGTGACGGTGACTTCCAATGGTCCATCATCTACTACCATCAGACCTAGGCAGAAATTAGCTCACTACCTTAGTGCGATGGCATGTTCCGACGGTCCGTCGAGCTAGCGAAGGTCCGTTGACCTGACCATCAGTTTTAGGCAGTCCGATCTACTTCATAAAATATTGACAACTTCTTTCACTGATAATGGATTTTGATAAAATTAGTATCGATGGAAAACTTATTCAATTTTCCATGTGATAGAAAGTGAAAATCTTAAGAATACCACGTGTAGAAAAATAGATTTGTATTCTTAAGAAAGTTCTAACATCCTTAAGCTGATTTCAAGCTAGGGAAAGGTCACAGGTATTACAATTACGAACATTTTATTAATGTAATCAATTGGAAGAAGCGCCACTTTATGGTAAAGAAGGATATAGTGTTGGGACTTAAGATCTCAGTAAATTTGATTGAAGTTGAATGAGCCAAAATTGAGGTGATCGAAAATCTACCTCCACCATTCTCAATGAAAGAGGTGTGAAGTTTCTTGGGCCATGCTAGATTCTACAAGAGGTTCATCAAAGAATTCTCTAAAATTGCAGACCTATTGTGTAATCAACTGTAGAAAGAGGTAAAATTTAAGTGGAATGATAAGTGCTTCAAATCTTCCAGTGCCTTAAAGAGAAATTAATAGCAATACCCTTTATTATTAAACCCTATTGGTCAAAACTTGTTGAGCTTATGTGTGATGGAATCAAATCGGAGTTTCGTACTATTCTTAGGTAAAAAAAAAAGCTCTTTAACCCAATATACTATACAGGTAAGGCGTTAAATAAATCTCAAAAGAATTATACTATCATGGAGCAAGAGCTTCCAGATTTTGTATATGCCTTTGAGAAATTTAAGGCATACTTATTGGGAACTAAGGTTGCTATTCACATATATCACTCAACGTTGCAGTACTTGATATTGAAAAAAGATGTCAAACCCTATTAATCAAGAAGGTGTTGCTGCTACAGTTATTTATTTTTTATGTAAAGGATAGAAAGGGTTGTAAGAATCAAATAGTTAACTATCTATCCATATTGGTGAATGAAGGCAGTGAATTAGATGAGTTACAAATTAATGATGCATTCCCAAATGAACAAGTCTTCTATCTACTGTTGACTTTGTGTCTTGGTATATGGACTTTACAAATTAACTTGTGTGTTATATTATTTCAGAGAAGTTGAATTTCCAGTAATGAAATAGTTTTTCCATGATGTGAATAGGTTCTTCTGGTATGAGCCTTATTTTTTTCAATTGTATGAGAATAAAATTATCCAAAGATGTGTACTGGAGGTAGAGATATTGAGTATATTAAAGTCTTCTCATTCTTCTCCTATTGGAGGACATCATGTGACTGATCACACGACTCATAAAATTATGAAAAGTCGGTACTAGAAGCCCAGCATTCATAAGGATGATTATGAGTTTATTAGAACTTGTGAGCAATGCCAATGTCAAGGATTGATTTCTAAGCATCAAAGATGCCTATGTCAACTCTGCTAGAATACATGTATCAACTATGTTTGAAGTGGAATTGTTTAATGTGTAGGGAGTTAATTCTATGGGACCTTTTGCAATTTCTTATGGCTACAAGTATATTCTGGTTGCTGGGGACTATGTGTCCAAATTGTGTAGAAGTAGTTCCATTAGAAAATAATTAAGCGAAAACTTGGTGTTTTTCTTGAGAAAAAATATATTCTCGCATTTTTCCATTCCACGTACAACCATAAGTGATGGGGGATACAACTTTTTAATAAGATGTTTAGTGATGCATTATAAAAATATGATGTAAAGCAACACAAGGTGGCTACTAATTATCAACCCTAAATGAGTGGGCAAGTAGAAGTGTCAAACAGGGAAATTATGTTGATTGTGGCTAAGTCTATAAATTAAAATCAAAGTGATTTGTCATGAAATCTTGTTGATTACTCTTGGCCCTACCATACCACCTTTAAAATACCCATAGGTATGTTACCATAACAATTAGATTTAGGAAAGGCTTTTCATCTACCGTGGAGCTTGAACATAAAGTGTTGTCAGCACTCAAGCGATTAAACTTGAGCTGAAAAAAACAATTGATTTGAGATTGGATCAATTAAGTGAGATGGATGAATTTTATCTCGCGGCATATGAAATGTCTAGCCTTTATAAATAGAGGATGAAATTATACACTAACTAGATGATTAAAAAGAGAGAGTTCCAAATTGGGGATTTAGTATAATTTTTTAATTCAAAGTTCAAATTCTTCTAGGGAAACAGAAATCAAAATGGTCTAGTCGATTCAAAGTAACTCAAGTTTTTACATCTAGAGCGGTACAACTTAAAAATAAGGATTGTAAGCTATTTAAAGTGAATGGACAACATATGAAGTCGTATGTTAGCCAACAATAAGAGGTAAAGCTGATAACAATGATATATCTTGATAAAGTTTGAGTAGTTAAGATACCCGAGTCATCCCACGATGTTAAATTAGGCTCTAGTGGGAGGCACCCTACAAATTGTTATAAAATCATGTAGTTTGATCTTTAGTTGCTTGATTTATTTTATCTATTTTTTAAGTGGGTAGGACTAAAAATAACAAAGAAAGTTGGACACTGATCATCTGTAATAAGCGAACAAACTGTTGTACTGTTGACGGGTCATCAGTCTTCTTCAAGGGAATACTGGAAAACCTATATTTTAGAGATGGGGCAATGGGTACTGCAATGGATCTTTGAGAGGTTGATGTACTATTAAGGTAACCATCCAAAGTTAGATGAAATTGGTCGATTCTTAGGTAACAATGACTAGGTCGATGGACCACCGCATACATGATGGACTATCAACTAAACCATCATAAGGTCTAGTAAAAGGCATCATTGTAAAAAGTGGTTATGACCCGAGCGATGGATCATCAACCCACTAATGGACCATTACTTGGACTATCGTAGATAAGTTGGTTTTAAGTTTAAATTTGACCTGGACCAGGTGTTATAACTTTTTAAAATTATCTTTAGTTGGGCCCATGACTCAATCCAATAACACCCATGTGTGAAATTGAAATAAATTCCTATATTCTCTACGTCCTTTCTAAATCACCTGCCTAAGCGGTTGAAAACACCAACTTTCATCACACTTAAATTATATTCATTCCTGATTAACTGCATTTTTTATCTTTTACTGCTATTTAAATAATTCTATAAACCTCAACTCACTCCATCACTTAAATTATTTCACTTCACCATAGATTTATTTTCTGTTCATCTCTTAATTATTATTGTTTGAGAATACTTAGTTTGTACGCATAGACAGTGAATAGGAATATTCAAATTTAGGTACATTCCAACTTCTCAAATCCTTAGCATAAGTTGTTAACTCGATGAGGTGGTAAAACTACTTATGTGAGTATTTTGTTTTTGTTTTGATGTTCTTAATTTGAACCTATAAGATGGTGTTTGCAACACCATGGTGGAGAAAATGTAGTGGTAAAGTCTGATAACCTCACTATAGACTTAGACTTGATGAATGTTAAGACTACTTTATCTTCATTCAAGTATTTAACTATGACTCTTCCAGGTTAGGGTAAGGGATTTACTAAGTATTGTGATGCTTATGTTGTTGGATTGAAGTTCTTCTAATGTAGTAGGTCCGAGTTACAGCTTATGCATTGAGAAAACTAAAGGTGCACAAGTGCAACTACCCCTCTCATGACTTGGAGTATGCAGTGGTAGTTTTCACACTTAAAATTTGAGGCATTACTTATATAGTGTTTTTTGTAAGATATTTACAAACAATCATAGTATTTAGTATATTATTACTCAGAGATAGATTAATTAGAGATAGTTTAAGTGGATTAAGTTACTAAAGGACTATGATATCTTTATTCAATGCCATCCGGCCAAGGTGAATATGGAAGCATATACTGTATGCTAGAAGGTAGTAAGTTTGGATATCTTCATATTTGTTTGAGTTGTAGAGTGATTGTTGGCTTTGGACATTTAGTCCTTAGCCAATCTGATGATTCAACTTGATATTTTAGAACCTAGGAGAATTATTGCTAGTGTTGAGGCCATGTTTACTTTGTAAGATCAGATTCATGATTGACAGTTTGAGGATAGTAGACTTTATGGAATTTGAGATCAAGTTCTGAAAGGTGAGACTAGGTGGGCTACCTTTGATTCTGAGGGCATTTTGAGATTTCATGGTTGTATTTATGTTCCAAGTGTCAAAGACTTGATTCGGTTAATACTATGGAAGGCTCACAGCTTCAATTATTATATTTACCATGGTACAGCTTAGAAGTTTAGATATTTGTGGAAATATTACTAATAGAGTGGAATAAAGAAAGAGGTGGAGAACTTTATAGCTTGTTGTTTGTGTTTTCAATAGGTAAAGGCCAAAAATCTAAAACCTGGTAGTTTGATTTTGAGATTACCTATTCCTAAGTAGAAGTGGGAGGGGATTCTTATGGACTTCAATGCTGGTTTACCTCGCTCTTCTTGTGGTTCTGATATCATTTGGGTTATTGCAGATCGATTAACCAAATTTTCTCTTTTTAATCCTATTCAGATTATCTTCATCTATAAGAGATTAGCTTATATCTACATTTTAGAAATAGTTAGTCTTTGTGTCTATTATTTCTGATAGAGGATCCTATTTTACTTTAATCTTCTAAAGGACTCTTAAGGATGAGTTGGGTACTAAGTTGACCTTAGCAGAAATTTTCATTGTTAGACCGATGGGCATTTGGAGCTGACTATTCAAGTTTTGAAGGATGTGCTGTACACATGGGTCATGGATTTTGGAGGTCACTGGGAGCAGTATTTGGCATTAGTGGAGTTTTCTTATAATAGTATCTACCATGCATGCCTTAGAATAGATCTATTTGAGGCATTGCATAGTAGGAAATATTGATCACTAGTTGGTTTGAGATTTCTGAGGTTAGACCTTGATACTTTTGAGGTTAGACCCTATGGTACTGACTTACTTCGTGAGTTTTTGGTCATATTTTGGGTTATTAAGGATAGGCTATGGGCACCTCAGAGTAGGTAGAAGAGTTATTTTGGTCGTAGGGTTCGTACATTAAAGTTTGGGATTGGTGATCGAGTTTTTCTTTGAGTATTACCTATGAAGGGCATGATGATATTCGAGAAGAAGGGAATGCTCAGCCCCAGGAATATCAGTCTATTTGAGATACTACGGTTAATGGGGGAGGTGTCTTATGAGTTTAGCTTTCCTCTAGACTTTTTAATAGTCCCTTATGTTCTCCATGTATCAATGTTACATTGCTATATTTTGGATAAATCTTATAAGCTTTATTGTGATTCAGTTCAATTGGATCAGATGTTGACCTTTGTAGAGGAGCCTATAGCTATATTAGCTAGAGATATCAGATGGATATGTTCCAAAGGTATTCCTATGGTTAATGTTCAGTAGAGGTATCATCTAATTGATGGTTAATGTTCAGTAGAGGTATCATCTAATTGAGGAGGCTACTTAGGAAATTGAGAATAAGATACGGGCCCAGTATCCCCACTTGTTTAAGCCTTCAAGTACTTCTTGATTTGTTACTTTTGTGGATAAATGTCCTTTTAGTATTGGGTATTATAATGACCTTCCAGGAGATTTCCTCCATTTTTTTTCCTTTTTGACATTTAGAGCTTTACCATTGCTTCCCTAAGTCATTCATTATTTCTTAGAACTGACAATTTGATCTCTAGGTAGTTTATTTTGTTTTTAGAGCCAATTTCTTGTTTTAGAGATTTCATTGTTAAAAAAAAGGTAGAGAGCCTAAACATAATGTGAACAACCTTTAGTGCCAATTCTAATAGTTTTGTTAGTCCTAATATGTTGATTTTAGGCTAGGGAAACCTTGGTTCAGGTTCCAAGTATTTAGGACTCATTATGGGATATTAGGTGTATTTGGATAAAATAGTCCTTTGGGTGTGGGCCCACTTTTGATCGAAATAACCTCAAATGGAAATTATGATGGCGACACTGAGTTTGGAATGCCAAATTTTGTAGGGTGTCATAGTTCATTTGTGTTTGTGGGATTCTAAATGAATCTTGAGGGTCCAATAAAAAACTTGTCAGTTAGCCAAGTTTATCGTCCTAAAGCATCTAGTGCATGCAAAAAATAGCCTTTGCATCGCCATAAGGCTTTGTCTATAGTCTTGAAGGTAAAACAAATCTTGTCCTTCAAATTAGCGAGCCAGACATTGCATTCACAAAGATAAGGCTACTGAGTGGTCTATATTTTCTTCTTCATGATTTTGATGGACCAACCACATTCACGTAGGCCTTTCTTGGCTAGGCATCTCATCCACGATAGGGATGTTTCATTTGGAATGAAGGACCCTTAGGCGTATTTATTGCTAGAAAGTCCAATTTAGGTCATTTATTTCAAGTTTCAAAATTCATAAAACCCTAGGGAGCTTAGGAAATCATAGGGGATTGATTATTGGGTGTTGGGGACGATTTGAAATCATAATTATGGTTATCTCCTCATCTTTATTTGTATAATTTTTTGCATAAATTCTAGTGTAGTTATCCAGTTAAATTTAAATCCATAGAATATTATTGGGGCTGATTTGAGGTTTATTATGCTCAAATTTCACCCAAATTTTATGGTAAATGATCCTTGAGCTTAGAGGGATATGTCAATACTTTCAGCTTCCTGATTTCGTAAGCGGGCTCCATGAGGGATTTTTAGCTTAATTTTTTACCTAGTGCATTTATATGTAATATGGATACCAATGTTCTTGTCTTAATGCATAGATTATTATTTTGATAGCGTTTCAACATTCAGAGGCCTCTCGGAAGGGAAAATCTCCAATGTAGATGATTTGGTGTACTTTCAATGATGTCCAAGTAGGCTAGGGTTACTTTAATTTTTTAATGAGCTTTATTATAGTATTAGTATATTTTTTTCTTACTATGGTAGGCATTTATGACTTGGTTTATGATCTTAGTTCTATTTGTTAAATTATCCAATTAGGTGTCTTTTCGTAGGTTTTGACATTGTCTTTCTTCGTATTGGGTAAGGTTGATACCTTAGAAATTATTTGGGTTATTTGGTTCCTCGGAATGGATTTTAAATGTTTGCTTAGGTTCGGATTGATGCTTGCCTCCATATGGGTTTTCAAGACTAGTAACTGGACCCGACGACCCTCCTTTTAGGTTAATGCGTACATCGGCTCCTTATAGACCTAGGATAACTTTTTTCATCACCTTAGACTAATTGTTGAGGCTTAATATGACTTACTTTATTTAATGAGATTTGGTTAGCATTTATAATTGGGATAGAATTATGTTTGACCTTTATGACCTTGACCTTAAACTTAGTATCTAAAATCAACATTATTTCTATATTGGCCCATCCAAATTGGAAAGTTGGTACTAATTGGATTTGAGGAATTATAAGCATTGATTGTTAATACTTTTAATTTATTTGCTAGTTTTGGTTCATGTCCAAAAATTATGTTTCATACATGGTATATTGGCTATTATGTCACTATTCTCTAGTCCCGATTCAAGTCTGACATTTATAATAAATTTAGATTCTTATTTGGACATGAAAGTTGATAATGAATGATAAGATTCATATTTATGATATTGGAAGAGTTTGGATAAGTTTTACACATTGACTCTCTTATGTTTATTATGGTTGGTAGTTCTATCTCTATGATAAAATACTCTTTGTTTGTATTGTATAGGCTTATGGGGGCTCGGTTGGGTCATTCCTTCTTATTTTTTCCTTCTCGGCATGTAGGGGCCTAGATAGGTTGTAGTTCGACCAGCTTTTACTTTTGACTTATTTATCCTCCATACTTATCGTATTCACCCGATTTGGCTTATTATTTTTATTTATTCCCTTATTTTTGACTTTAACTTAAATTCTCGCATTTTGTTATACTTTTGTTGTAATATAGCTTAGTCACCTATGATCGTTATGTGTGCCATTGTTTTGGTACTTATAATATACTTATACATCATTTTCCTATACAAATTTGAGTATGAGCCACCACCGTTGACGTTGTCCTTAGGCTTGTTACTCGTTCAGAGATATGGTAAACTTTCAGATCCTCCTTCTGCCATTTTTGGATAGTCTTTTGTATATGAGTTTACATGTTTATTTGATACTGTCTAGTACTCTGTTATTTTGATTTAGTCTCTCTTGTACCAACTTTACTAGGCATGGGGATACTCTTTTGTACTTTTACTCTTATTCCTTCATTGTTTAGTACAATCATATCTTTATATCGCTACTTAGTACTTCTACTCTATTTTATATTATTTTATCGTTCCTTGTTTAGCCTATTTTTTGATGTTTTGGGCTATGGTTTAGCTTGCTTACTAGTGGTTTAAAGTATGTGCCTTCATGACTTGAGAAATCGGGTGGTGACATAAATTTCTTTTACTCAAAGTTTGAGACTTAAATTTATGAAATTCATATTTATTCAAGAGTCCTAGGATGTCTATAAAGTTTCATTCATTAAGTCCTTTTATTGGTGTGAAGCTCTCCATACATATAACTAGAAGGCAACAAAGCATTAAGGAAATAGTTTTCCTTCTTTCATGCTCTAAGTTTTTGTGATAAATTTACCTTGATAAATATTTCCTAACTCAAACTTTGCATGTGTTTCAGATTATGCCGCCATGAAGATTTTTCTGATGCCTAAGATTTGTTTGTGAAAGGTATGTCTTTTAGGTCTGAATGAAAACTAGGAGGTTCCACTTATGCCAGATAGACCAAGGGGTCCCAATGCACCCATTTTTCATTTATCTCTTGCAGATGATACAAATACATATTTTTTAAATACTAACCAAAAGTTTGCTCGGGATATAATAGAATAAATTATTCGTCAGGAATCAAATCTTGAAAGATCTCAGGGCCATTCAAACATTACTAGGATCCAAGGGTTTCTTAAGATGAATCTACCTGATTTATATGGATCAAAGCTAGATTAGGATCCAAAGAGCTTTATTGATGAGGTTTAGAGAATCTTTCGTGTGATGCACATGAATCATATTAAAACTGTTGATCTTGCTAATACCATCTTAAAGATGTTTCTAGGATTTGATTTGATCAGTGGATGAAAGTTATGGGTGAAGGTACTGCACTTAAAGAGTGGGCTATTTTTAAGGTAACTTTCTAGGGGCATTTATTTCCCAAAAATTTGATAGAGGAAACTAGCGAGTTCCCGAATCTAGAGTATGGTTCAATTAGTGTGGGAGAGGGAAACCTCAATATCACTCAATTGTCTCATTGTGCTCTGAATACTTTTGCTGATATAAGGAATCAAATGTGGTTTTTGTTTTTCAGTTGTCCAAACTATCAAGTAAAAAGAGTAAGGCGATGATATTAATTGGGGACATGGACATATCTCGGCCTATTGTCCATGATCATAAGGTTGAGGAGGATAAGTTTAAAGATAGGTACAAGTTCAATAATAAGAGGGTTAGAATATCAAGTAATGATTTAGTAAATAGAGGATTGGTAGTGGGAATTGGTATCATTCTTGAAGAGTTCATCTGGACCAGCTCTATCTTTAACTAGTAAGGCTGCACCTAGGTATAATCAATAGTTTAGAAGGTCAGGTTTGTAATATCTAAATAGTCTTGGAAGAGAATTCACAACTTAACCTACTTGTCAAACATATGGGAAGAATCATCCTAGTGAGTATTGTATGGTAGGGATGCTTTCTATAGGTGTGGTTAGGCAGGTCATAGGTTTAAGGATAATCCCTCTACTAAGAAAGAAAACGGTGGTAACAAAATCGCCAAATACTTCATCATCAACTCTAGTAGGCCAAAATTTTTGAAACGCTACCACTTAAGGTGCAAGTGATAGTCAAAACCGCTTCTATGCCTTGTCTTCTCATGACGATACAGAGACCTCCCCCGATATTTACAATGGTATGTTAATAGTCTTCTCTCTTGAAGTTCATGCCTTTTTATAACTTGGAGCCACTTTGTCTTTTGTCACTTCATATACTGGTTTTCTTTTTAGAGTAAGCCCAAAACAACTCTTAGATATCTTTTGTACTTCCCCTCCAGTCAAAGAATATGTAGTATCTAGAAGAGTCAATTGAACTTACCCTATTTTCATCCATCATCAGGACATCATTGCTAATTTAGAAGGATTAGATATGATAGACTTCAATATTATTTAGGTATGGATAGGTTGTATTATTGTTATGCCTCAATTGATTGTTGTCACGACCTTGTGATGCCCCGAAAAAATTTTCCATTAAGATCTCGAATGAAAATGTGTTGAATTCTATTGTTTATCGTGATTAATAATTTTTTGTGTGGAATTTATGGATATGCGACTCGTCATCACGTAGAACATCGAATAAGCTTTATAATGATATATGGATTATCCAAAATGGACACTCGAGAGATGAGTTATGATCATTCCGATCTAACCGTGAATAGTGGTGAACAGTAAATGTGCAGGAAAAAAATACTGAGGCCAGACAAATTTTAGGATCAACTTCAAATGATCATAACTCCTTGTACATAATGATATGGGTGAGCTACTATATATCAACAGAAAGCTCTGAAAGTCCTATTTCCAATGAAATTGGTTTCATCCAATTTGGCCATCGAAGCAAATAGTTATGGTCGATCTACTTCAACTTATCAAAATAGTCCACCAAAGGACAGATTAGATATTATTTGATTTTTAAGGGTATTTTGGTCATTCCCACTCCAATCCATCTGGGTAAACCATGGACTTAAGTCCATTAAGAGCATTCAATAGCTCATTTTTCTTCAAAATTTCCTAAGGCTCAAAGCCTACCCCACTACTCCAAATTTCATCCTTCTATGTCTCTTGATTGAACCGTAGAAATTTCAAATTGATTTAGGATTTGAGTTGATCATGTTAAGGGTTTCGAGAAGCACCCTTTATTTTCATATATAAAGTTCCGAAGTCGGAAGTTCATATTCATCTTCCATTTTTAGGTATGTGGGGCTTTGAACAAGATTATCCTTTTGATCTTGTGCCCAGTATTTTTGTTGAATTATATTGACATGAGATTTTACATGTTTTACCTTGAATTGGAAATATGGTTTTATATCTTATATTATTGACCATGAGCTATGGGAATATGTCATCCGATATATGTATGATGTTGAGATGGAATTATGTCCAAAAAGTATTTGATTATGAGAGTATGACGATTTAATTTTTTAAGCCTTGATTTATACTATCATTTCACTATTTTCTTATTATGAATTTATAATTGATATTGGAAATTCTATATCCCTACAATGGGTTGATGTCTCAAGTATCTTTAAATGAGAGTTGGATGGCAGTGAGCAATGTTGATATTGAAGTTGTAATGAGTCTTGGTATTTTATGGATCGTTTTGATGAGTTAAATTGTTGAAAATATTATGTATGGAGTCTTCATATCCATGTCCAAATGTCGAGTCGATTATGTTTCAATGCACTGATACCTTGTTGATGTTGAGGAAGATTAAAATGTTTTAAGCTAAAATGTGTTGAGTTAGGAATCCACAAATTGATATGATTTGATAAATGAGAAAGTGATTTGATTTGGTTTTTATGATAGACACTTGTGATGTTGTGGTGGATTTTCAAATGCATTCTGAACTTGTCGGGGAGTAGATTTAGCACCTAGAGGGAAATTTGGTATTTCCCCAAACCTATGTGCCACCATAGGGTTGTTTGCTGATGATATTATTGGCCAGAGAGCCCGATTGTGATTATTGCAATTTTAAGGTCAAACTCCCTGGCAAAGAGTATGACGCTCCCGCTAATGGAGGTTTCAAACGTTGGTATTCCACATAGCTCACATGGGATCGTTGGTTATAGGAAACTCCCCTGTCTATAAGAGTCATGTTTATTGAAATACCAAGTCACTCCCAGTTTTGATATGTTAATTCAAGTTACCTATGATGATCTATAATGATTTATGAGTTTTTTCTCTTACATTTCCAATCTAAGATGTTATGAGTTGAATGATTCGATGTCACTCAAGCTAGGTGTGTCATTATGGTCCGCATGTATGTTTTTACAAAATTTATGATATTATTTATATTTTGCATATGCCCCCACATACTTAGTACGTATCTTGTGCTGACCCACATATTTCTCTATGGGCTACATTCTTACCATAATGTTGGTTCAGGTACTCAGCCGCAGCCATGACAGTGATATCTGAGTGCCGCATCTACGTTCCTTCAATGGTGAGTCCTCATGGTTTGAGGACCAAGTTGATAGTTTTGGTGCTGTTGTTTTGAGATCCCTTTTGCTCTGTTGAATCAGTTGGGAGTTTTTCCCAATGGCTTATTGATTTTGCTGTATAGAGGCTACGTCAGACTAGTGTATTGTTGGGTTGGGTTGTGTATAGACATTCATATATGTAGAGTCTAATGATATTCTGTGCCATGAGTGATGTGATATGATATGTACTTATATATATATCCTTAGCGTAGCATGTATGTTGTTGTGTTGGAACCCAAGGGTAGTGTTTTTTCTTAAAGGGTTAGCTTGAGGCTACGTGTAGCCTTGGGCACCATGTGGCATCTCGGGATGATAGTTTGGGGCGTTACAAACTTGGTATCAGAGCCTAAGGTTGTGAAGAGTCCTAGGGAGTCTGAGAAGCCGTGTTACGTAGAGTCTTGAGCATCGGTGTGTAGCGCGCCACACCTATGATCAAGAGGCTACGGGGTATTCTAGGAAAAGTCATTTCTTTTTTTCTACAAGAGTCTATCATGCTTACAACTGTTTCCTTCTGCTTTTAATTCGTGTGTTCTTATAATAAAAAATGCCTCTATGTCGAGCTCGCGGAAACAATAACCAACCTCAACCCATTGATCTATTACATGAGATGGTATTCCATGCTGAATTTCGAGTACCTTTTCAGACGCTAGCGCAAGCAGTTACCACTAATACTCAGGCCAATGCTCCACCTCCATAGGAAAGTCATTCAGCAGCAGTACGAATTCATGACTTTATGCGGATGAATTTGCCAGAGTTTCATGGGTTGAGAGCAGGTGAGGACCCACAGATATATGTTGATGAAATGAAGAAAATTACACAGATTATGCATATAAGTAAGGAAGAAAGTGTAGAGCTGGCTTCTTATCAGTTGAAGGATATTACCTATGACTGGGTGCAGATGTGGAATAAGGGTAGAAAGGAAGACACTGCTCTGGTGACTTGGTAATTATTCCAAGATGGTTTCTTGGACAGATTATTTCCTCTTGAGTTACGGGAAGGTAAGATAGAGGAGTTTATGAATTTGATACAAGGCTCCATGTCGGTTAAGGAGTATTATCTTAAGTTTAATCAGCTATCGAAGTACGCTCCCAATATGATGGCTGACTCGAGGACTAGTATGAGCAAGTTTCTAACTGGGGTGTCGAGTTATGTAGTGAAAGAATGTAGATCTGCTATGATTAATAGGGAGATTGATCTTCCTAGGTTAATTATTCACGCCCAATAGATTGAGTCAGACAAGATAATGGAAAGAGAAAGAGTAAGAGGGATTAAGAGAGTCAGATCGGAGAAACAGGGGTCTGGTTAGACTAGATTCTCCGGAGGGAGTTTCCCTCAGTTTCAGAGACATCTATTTATACCTATACCTTCCTTAGCTAGTGCTCCCGTATATCGGGGCAGGCAGGAGCTCGAGAATAGGTCGGTACCTTCCAGGTCTCAGGATAATGTAAGCAATCGGCCTCTTCCTCCTTTGTGTGCTAAGTGTGGTAAAGACCATTTTGGGGAGTGCTATATAGGGCAGCGGGGCTGTTTTGGTTGTGGCAAGTTAGGCCACACACTTAGAGACTGCCTGTATACCAGACAGCGGAATCATGATGCCCGTCCCCATAGTCAGGCTACCAGTGCCCCGCCTTTCGTAGCCCGTCCAGTTCCTCTTCAGGGTGCTTCATCTAGTACTGCTGGCGATCAACGCTAGAATTATTTCTATGCTATACCACCTCATCAGGAGCAGGAGGACTCTCCTGATGTTGTCACTGGTATACTCCGTGTTTTTTATTTTGATGTCTATGTGTTGATGGACCCCGGTTCTAGTTTTCCTTATGTGACACCTCTAGTTTCTATAAATTTTGAAATAGATCCTGAACTAACTTCTGAGCCTATTTTGGTTTCTACTCCGGTAAGAGAGTCTATCAATGCTAAGCGGGTGTATAAGAAATGTCCCATTACTGTTTTTCATCGGGTTATGCATGCTGATTTGATTGAGCTAGATATGGTTGACTTTGATATCATTCTAGGTATGGATTGTCTTCACTCATGCTATGCGTCTATTGATTGTTGTGCCCCTGTGGTCAAGTTTTAGTTTCCTGATGAACCTATCCTTGAATGGTCCGAGAATTCTGTGATTTCTAAGGGTCGTTTGATATCCTATCTCAAATCTAGGAAGTTGATTACCAAGGGTTGCATCCACCATTTCGTTTGAGTTAAAGACACTAAGTCTGAAACCCCGACCATTTAGTCAATTAATGTTATTAATGAGTTTCTTGATATCTTTCCAGAAGATCTCCCTATAGTAGCTCTTGATAGAGAGATAGAGTTTAGGATTAACCTTCTTACCGATACTCAGCCTATTTCTATTCTTCTGTATTGCATGGGTCTCGCAGAACTTAAAGAGTTGAAGGATTAATTGAAAGATCTATTAGATAAAATCTTTATCAGACCTAGTGTGTCCCCGTGGGGTGTACCGTCCTGTTTGTGCGTAAGAAAGATGGTTCTTTGTGGATGTGCATTGATTACCGACAACTTAATAGGGTTACTATCAAGAATAAATATCCGCTTCCTCGAATTGATGATTTATTTGATCAATTACAAGGTGAGAGCTACTTTTTGAAGATAGACCTCAGATCCGGTTATCACCAACTTAAGGTTAGGGAATGTGATATCCCCAAGACAATTTTCCGAACCTGTTACGGTCATTTTAAATTTCTTTTGATGTCTTTCAGGTTAACTAATGCTCCAGCGGATTTCATGGATCTTATGAACCGTGTATTCCAGCCATATCTGGATTTATTTGTAATAGTGTTCCTTGATAATATTCTTATTTACTCCCGAAGAGAGGGTGATCATACAGATCATCTTCGAATCGTGTTGGAAACTCTTTGAACTCATCGGTTGTTTGCTAAGTTCAGTAAGTATGAGTTCTGGCTGAACTCTGTAGCCTTCTTCGGTCATGTTATTTCTTCCGAAGGTATTAGAGTTGATCCTCAAAAGATAGAGGCTATAAAGAGTTGGCCTAGACCTATTTCTCCTTCTGATACCTGAAGTTTCTTGGGTCTAGCTTGTTATTATCATTGTTTTGTTGAAGGTTTTTCATCTATTTCATCTCCTATGACCCGTTTGACCCAAAATAAAGGGAATTTCTTGTGGTACGAATCTTGCAAGAAGAGTTTTCCGGAGTTGAAGACTCGACTTACTTCAACCCCTGTGTTGACTTTGCCTGATGGTGTTGAGGTTTTATGGTGTATTGCAATGCTTCCAGAGTCGGTTTGGGTTGTGTATTGATGCAAAACGGAAAGGTTATAGCTTATGCTTCTAGGAAGCTAAAGCCTCACGAGAAGAATTATCCTTCCCATGACCTTGAATTAGCTGCTGTGGTTTTTGCTTTGAAAATCTTGAGACATTATTTGTATGGTGTCCATGTCGACGTCTTCACGGACCATAAGAGCTTTCAGTATGTATTCACCCAAAAGGATTTGAATCTTAGGCAAAGACGATGGTTAGAATTGTTGAAAGATTATGATATAAACGTGCTATATCATTCGGCCAAGGTCAATGTAGTAGCAGATGCCCTTAGTCTGAAGTCCATGGGTAGCGTAGCACATGTGGAGATTGGTAAGAAGGAGTAGGCCCGTGAGGTACATCGTTTGGATAGATTGGGGGTTAGGTTTTTTGGTGATGCTGAGGGTAGTATAGGAGTGCAAAGTGGTCCCAAATCCTCTTTAGCTTTGGAAGTGAAGGAGAAGCAATACAGGGATCCTACCTTGGTCAGGTTGAAAGAGTCAGTTAAAGACTAACAGGTGGAGGTTTTCTCCCAAGGGAGCGATGGCATTTTGAGACTCCGAGAAAGATTATGTGTTCCTGATATTGATAACATGGTACACGATAATCCATCCATCCTGGTGCTACCAAGATGTACCATGATTTGCGGGAAATCTATTGGTGGAACGGTATGAAGAGGAATATATCAGAATTTATGGCGAAGTGTTCCACGTGTCAATAGGTTAAAATAGAGCATCAAAGGCCCAGTGGCATAATGCAAGATTTTAGCATTCCTACATGAAAGTGGGAAGAAGTGAATATGGACTTCATAGTTGGTTTGCCTCCTTCTCGTCGCCATCATGATTCGATTTGGGTTGTCGTAGATCAGCTGATGAAATAAGCTCATTTCTTGCCTGTGTATTCATTGTATACAGCTAAATATTATGCTAGAATATATATTCAGGAACTCGTCAGACTTTATGGAATCCCTTTGGCTATTATTTCTGACAGAGGTACTCAGTTTACCTCTAAGTTTTGGAAATCTTTCTAGAAGAGTCTCGGTACCCAAATTCATTTAAGTTCTGCTTTCCATCCGCAAAAAAATGGTCAGGCCGAGCGGACCATTCAGATATTAGAAGATATGTTGAGCGCTTGTGTGCTTGATTTTAAAGGTAGTTAGGATTAGCACTTAGCATTAATCGAGTTTACATACAATAACAATTTTCATGCGACTATTGGAATGGCTGCGTTTGAAGCTTTGTATGGTTAAAGGTGTAGATCACCCATTGGTTGGTTTGAAGGTGGTGAGGCTACCGCGACTGGACCGGATGTGGTGTTCAAGGCCATGGAGAAGTTTAATTTAATTTGGGAAAGGTTGAAAACCGCCCAAGTTCATTAAAAATCATACACAGATGTAAGGAGGAAAGACCTTGAATTTGATGTTAGTGATTTAGTGTACTTGAAATTTTTACCCATGAAAGGGGTAAAGATATTTGGGAAGAAAGGAAAACTAAATCCTCATTACATTGGTCCCTATAAGATTATGGATTGTATTGGGAAGGTAGCGTATAAGGTTGAATTACCCACAGAGTTATCTAAAGGCCATCCGGTTTTCCATATTTCTATGCTTAAGAAGTCTATTGGTGATTCTGTTGTGATTGATCTTTCCGAAAGCTCGGGTATTCAAGATAGTCTTTCATATGAAGAGATTCCGGTTGAGCTTTTTGACTTTCAAGTTCGTAGGCTAAGAATTAAGGAAGTTCCTTTGGTTAAAGTGTTTGGGCGAAATCAATTCGTGGAGAGTGCTACTTGGGAAGCCAAAGCGAATATGCATGCCAAATATCCCCACGTCTTTCCTACGAATCCTGAGCATGTCAAAGGTATCGTTCTCTTCTGATTTAATCCTTATTGCTATGTTTATCTTGGCTTGTGTGTTTTCTACGATATCCAAAAAAAATTAAGAATGGAGCATATACTTGGACAAGATGATTTTTCTATATATACTTATTTTCATAGTATTATTGACCTACCTAACAATATTCGAGGATGAATGTTTCCAAGAGGGAGATGATGTGATGCCTCGGAAATATTTTCCGTTAAGATCTCGGATGAAAATGTGTTAAATTCTATTCTTTATCATGATTAATAATTTTTTTGTATGGAATTTATGGATATGCGACTCCTCATCATGTAGAACATCAAATAATCTTTATAATGATATGTGGATCATCCAAAACAGACACTCGAGCGATGAGTTATGATCATTCCGATCTAACCGTGAATAGTGGTGAACAGTAAATGTGCAAGAAAAAATACTGAGGCCAGGCAAATTTTAGGGTCAACTTCAAATGATCATAACTCCTTGTACATAATGATATGGGTGAGCTACTACATATCAACAGAAAGCTCTGAAAGTCCTATTTCTAATGAAATTGGTTTCATCCAATTTGGCCATCGAAGCAAAGATTTATGGTCGATCTACTTCAGCTTATCAAAACAGTCCACCAAAGGATAGATTTGACATTATTTGATTCTTAAGGGTATTTTGGTCATTCACACTCCAATCCATCTGGGTAAACAATGGATTTAAGTCCATTAAGAGCATTTAATAGCTCATTTTTCTCCAAAATTTCCTAAGGCTCAAACCCCAACCCTACTACTCCGAATTTTATCCTTCTATGTCTCTTGATTGAAACGTAGAAATTTCAAATTGATTTGGGATTCAAGTTGCTCATGTTAAGGGCTTCGAGAAGCACCCTTTATTTTCGTGAATAAAGTTCCAGAGTCGGAAGTTCATAATCATCTTTCATTTTTAGGTATGTGGGGCTTTGAACAATATTATCCTTTAGATCTTGTGCCCGGTATTTTTGTTGAATTACATTGGCATGAGATTTTACATGTTTTACAATGAATTAGAAATATGGTTTTATATCTTATATTATTGTCCATGAGCTATGGGATTATGTCATCCGATATGTGTATGATGTTGAGATGGAATTATGTCCAAAAAGTATTTGATTATGAGAGTATGATGATTCAATTTGTTAAGCATTGATTTATACTATCATTCAACTATTTCCTTATTATAAATTTATAATTGATATTGGAAATTCTATATCCTTACTATGGGTTGATGTCTTAAGTACCTTTAAATGAGAGTTGGATGGCACATTGAGAAATGTTGATATTGAAGTTGCAATGAGTCTTGGTATTTTTCGGATGGTTTTGATGAGTTAAATTGTTGAAAATATTATGTATTGAGTCTTCATATTCCTGTCCAAATGTTGAGTCGGTTATGGTTCAATGCATTGATACCTTGTTGATATTGCAGAAGATTAAAATGCTTTGAGCTAAAATGTGTTGAGTTAGAAATCCACAAATTGATATGATTTGATAAATGAGAAAGAGATTTGATTTGGTCTTTATGATAGACCCTAATGATGTTGTGGTGGATTTCATAACGCATTCTGAGCTTGTCGGGGAGTAGTACTTAGCACCGAGAGGGAAATTTGGTATTTCCCCAAACCTATGTGTCACCGTAGGGTTGTTTGATGATGATATTATTGACCAAAGAGCCCGATTGTGATTATTGCAGTTTTAAGGTCGTACACCCTGGTAAAGAGTATGACGCTCCCACCAACGAGGGTTTCAAATGTTGGTATTCCACGTAGCTCACGTGGGGTTGTCGGTTATAGGATAGTCCCCTATCCATAAGAGTCATGTTTATTGAAATACCGAGTCACTCTGAGTTTTGATGTGGTAAGTCAAGTTTCCTATGATGATCTATAATGATTTATGAGGTTTTTCTCCTACATTTCCTATCTAAGATGTTATGATTTGCATGATTCAATGTCACTCAAGCTAGGTGTGTCATTATGGTCCGTATGTACATTTTTACGAAATTTATGATATTATTTATATTTTCCATGCGCCCCCACATACTCAGGACGTATCTTGTGCTGACCCATATATTTCTCTATGGGCTATATTCTTACCATGATGTAGGTTCAGGTACTCAGCCGTAGCCGCGACAGTGATATCTGAGTGCCGCATCTACGTTCCTTCAGTAGTGAGTCCTCATGGTTCGAGGACCAAGTTTCTAGTTTTGGTGTTATTGTTTAGTGATCCCTTTGGTCTGTTGAGTCAGTTGGGGGTTTGTCCCAATGGCTCGTTGATTTTTCTGTAGAGAGGCTATGTCAGACTAGTGTATTATTGGGTTGGTTTGTATATGGACATTCCGTATATGTACAGTCTAACGATATTCCGTGCCATGTGCGATGTGATATGATATGTACTTATATATATATCCTTTGCGTAGCGTGTATGTTGTTGTGTTGGAACCCAAGGGTAGTGTTTTAGCTTAAAGGGTTAGATTGAGGCTATGTGTAGCCTTGGGCACCGTGTGGCGTCTTGGGATGACATTTCGGGGCGTTACAGACCTGAACCAGCGCATGGCCATGACGAGTATCTCAAGTCCCACATAGACTGGAGATCACCCGCTGCGCCAAACCAATCAAACACAACCTTCCCTAATGTCGGATGAATTTTGAACATATAACAGGATAGCATGCAACAATATTAAAGACAATCAAAACAAGTCTATAACAAACGGCCGATGAACGTCCAAACAACATATCAACATTGCCTAATATCTACAGTAATCCAAATAAAGCCTTCTACACAAAGAACCAAACCTAGTCGTGGCCGGGATATGTCCCCGATTTTGATAGATGACAATGAGCTTTGAAATGATAATGTTAGTGATAATGAAAGTTGGTATCAACTCAAATATAAGAATGAAAGCTCGTTAAATGCCAAAGCCTTCTGGGGAATGGACGCTCACCATAACATGATGAACCAACAAATGAACCGATCAACCTAACTCTATCAAAGAAAAGTAGAACAAGCTTCGGTTCCTACATCGCGTTGGGATACAATGTCCAGAGATGGTTAGTGGGGTCAATAAAAGCAAGTAACTCAGGGATAAAGATAACATAATGCCATGATCAACAATTCAAAATCATTCAAAATTTATGCACATAATCAAATGCATGTACACATAGATAAATCATATTTTAGGACAAGGAATAAGGCTTAATATGCACTTAAAAACATTAACATATGTTGTGTAGCTCAGCCATCATAACATGCACCCACAAGCTATATGGGCCCTCATCTCTCACCCCCTTTTCGGACCGTAGTATGTGTAGCTGCACAAACCAGAGAATAATCTCATATATATATGCACGGGGGACTCAAACCTCCTAATCATATACTAAGGTGACTTATGCACCAGATGATGCAATGATGTGTGGGGGACTCAAACCTCCCTAATCATGTAATAATAATAAGGGGTACTCTAATCTCTCTAGTCAATTAGACTTCCAAGTTGGCAAACATGATTTCCAATATCGGTTACTCAGACCTCTACTTTCACGACTCAGCTACACAACCCCTATTAAAGCCTAACTAAAAACAACCATTACACATTCCTATTCACTGAATCATATTTAACATTAAGGCATACATTGTTGGTATCTTCATACCAACAACACTTTAAAGGTAATAAAAACATGCCTAAATAATTGCATCACTTGGGGGAATTCACAACCCCCTTGGTTAAATTTTACAAATTCCCACATTTCTGAAAATTAAAAACAAATTTTACATCATGGGGTTGGGGTCATAACCACTTCAAAAGTCACAAGGTTTGGAAAATTACAATTCCCTAATTCATTCACCATATCCATTCACTCGCAAGTTCAAAGTCATACTTAAAACTTGAATAATCATATGTAAACCTTGTAAAACATTCTTCACCAACCAGCATTAAAAAACCCTCAAACCTTGATTTCCAACCAACATAAATATCTCATGAACAATAGTTTAAAACATATGTTTTTAACAAATTAAAAATGAGGGAAGAGTAACATACTTGAAATAAAAAGTTCCACAGAAAGATTTTAACCCCTATGCCTTTGGATGACCTACTTTTTGGAAACCCTAAGTATGGTTTCTTGAGAGGATTGAAGAGAGATTTTTGAAATTGTTTTAGTGAGTTAACAATGCTAATGGGGTTCTCACATAGGGTTTAAGTAATGGGTTACAATTGGGGTAGAGAGAAATATCTAAAGTGTCCTTAATGAAAAGACTGAAAATTTATCGCAAGTGACTACGGGTCACTATACGCCTGATAGACAAACATTATGACTCGGTACCCTAAGTCATAACCAAGACAGTCCCTGGGACACCCACACACTGTTGACCCTATGATTCAACTAGTACTACTCGTCATAGGACCCTACGACTTGTAGGGTCTAGTCATAATCAACAAATAACCCAAATAGGTGGAAATTGGACATCCTACGATTTACGCCAAATGACTCATAACAAGTCTTTACGACTCACACTGATCCACTAGTATTCAGAGCAGAATTTTGTCATTTAATTTCTGATTTGGTTACGATTCGATCCCATTGACTTTCATGGGTCTTTATGACTCTTATCCCTATGTCGTACCCAGGATAGTAACTCAAACACCATTCACTGGACACCTTACGACTAGGGTTACCTAACCCATCAAGACACCCTATGACTTATAGAGTGACACATAGAAAGGATAGTGAGGATAAAATTATTGAAATTTTCAAGGACCAAAAACCTGGGGTGTCACATACTCCCCCCTTAGGATCATTCATACTCGAATGATAGTACAAGGAATTTATTATCACTATTTGATTCCACATACCCCAAATCTTACCTTTAATAAAGAAACAAAATAATGATGCCAAGGAAATCACCATTTTCTTTAACAAAGTCAGAAAAAAAAAGATATTGAGGAATACACATACCTCAAGCACAATTATCTGGAATGGGAAATATGAAAGAATAATTGGAATTCATGTCCTCTTTGGCTTCCCAAGTAGCTTCTTCAACCTTTTGGTTCCTTAAAAGAAACTTACTGAAGCCACCTCGTTGGTATACAATCGATGGACTTGCCTATCAAAAATATCAATCGGGACCACCTCATAGGACAAAGAATCCAAAATACCCTCCTTCTCGAAAGGAAAAACTGTTGAAGGATCACCCACACACTTCCTCTACATCAAAACATGAAGCACTAAATGAATGAAGCTCAACCAAGAAGGAAACTCTAATTCGTAAGAGACATTACCAACCCTCTTAAAAACTAAGTACAGGCCAACATAAAGGGGACTGAGCTTCCCCTTCTTACCAAACTACATCACTCCCTCCATGGGGGACACTTTCAAAAACACCCAATCATTAACACTGAACTCCAACTCACTTTGCCTTATATCTGTGCAGGACTTTTCGCAACATTGGGCGGCCTTAAGTATATACCGAATCACCATCACCTTATCCATGGCTTGGTGAACCAGATTTGGACAAAACAACTTATTTTTACCAATTTCAAACAACCTAATAGGAGATCTTGACCTACTTTAACATAAGACCTCAAACGGAGCCATACCAAAGCTATAGTGATAACTGTTATTGTAGGAAAATTCTATGAGAGGCAAGTGGTCAACCCAACTACCACCAAAATCAAAAACACAAGCCCGAAGAATAGCTTCCAAAACCTGAATTATCAATTTCACTTAGCCATCCATCTACGAGTGAAAAGTGGTGCTAAGGTTTACCTTAGTCCCCAAATCTTACTGGAATGATCTCCAAAATTAAGACCAAAATCAGGTACCCTAATTATATATGATGGAAACTGGAGTACCATGAAACTTCACGATCTCTTCAATGAATAACTTGGCATAATCCTTAGAAGAGAAATTAGTCCTCACTAGAAAGAAATAAGCAAAATTTGTCATCATATCCACAATGACCCATAAAAAAATCCATATTAATTATCTTCCATTTCAACACCAGCATTTCCATCTCCTAAATCAACCCTCCAGGCATTAAGTGTTTTACCTTCACTTGATGGCACACCAGGAACTTAGTCATAAAATTAGCCACGCCCGCTTCATATTATTCCACCAATAAATCTCTTTAAGATCATGATACATTTTCTTCAAAATAGGATAAATTATATAACACAACTCATGACCTTCGGTCAAAATTAATTCTCACAACCCATCAACATTAGGAACACATAATTTACCTTGGTACCTCAAGATACCATCTCAACCAATCTCAAAAACCATCACTTTTTGCCTACCTATATCCTTCTATGCATCAGAATAGGATCCAATACTTGCTTCTCCTTTACTTCAGCACCAAGAGTTGACCTTGCCACCTCTTGAACAATCATACCACCATTCTCAGAATCTAGTAGAAAAACTCTGAGATTAGTCTAACAGAGAATATTCTTCATCAAATCCAGATTCTCCTCATCCACATGAGATAAGATTGCCATGGACAACCTGCTAAAAGTATCAGCAACCATGTTAGCTTTACATGCATGATAGTTAAGACTCATGTAATAGTCCTTAAGCAAGTCAAGCCATCTTATTTGCCTGAGATTCAATTCTTTTTAGGTAAACATGTATTGCAGGCTCTTATGATCAGAATAAAAGTCAACATAGACCCCATACAAATAATGCTGCCAAATTTTTAATGCAAACTCCACAGCTAACAATTCCAAATCATGTGTCAGATAATTTTTCTCAAAAACTTTCAACTATCTAGAAGCATAAGTAACCTCCTTTCCATGCTACATCAACATACAACCTAGTCCCCTAAATGCACCATAATAGACAACAAAACCATTAGTTCCATCAAGTAGAGTCAAGACCAAAGCTGAAGTTAACTTTTTCTTCAACCTCTCAAAACTACCCTCACAAGTATCAAACCAAAATAATTTCACCTTCTTACGAGTCAACTTTGTCAACAGGGCAGGAATAAAAGAGAAACTTTTTGCAAACCTTCTAGAATAACTAGCTAAACCCTAGAAGCTCCGAATATCAAATAGAGTTATGGGTCTAGGCCACTTCTTAACCACTGCAACTTTCTGTGGATCCACCATAATCCTTTCACTAGAAATAACATGATCCAGATAAGTCACAATATTCAGCTAGAACTCACAATTAGAGAATTTTGTATGCAAATATTGATCCTTTAGGGTATGCAACATAAGGTGGAGGTAATCAGCATGATCTTCCTTGCTCTTAGAATATACCAAAATGTCATCAATAATGACAATCATGAAAAAATCTAGGAACTAATGGAAAACCCAATATATAAGGTCCATCAATGTAGTCAAGGCATTGGTCAAACAAAAGGATATCACCAAAAACTCATGGATACCGCATTGGGAAAGCAGTCTTAGGGATGTCCACCTCCATAATCTTCAACTAATGGTAACCCGACTAAAGATCAATCTTAGAAAAGAACTTAGAACCCTGGAGCTGATTCAATAGATCATCAATCCTCAAAAACAGGTACTTATTCTTCATGGTCACCTTATTTTATTAGTGGTAATCAATACACATTCGAATGGAACCATCCTTCTAACACACAAAAAGAATAGGAGCACCCTATGGAGACACACTAAGATGGATAAAACCCTTATCTAGAAGATTCTTCAACTGCTCCTTGAGTTCCTTCAACTCGGTCGGAGCCATCCTATAAGGAGGGATAGAAATAGGATGAGTGTCCAAAAGAAGATCAATCTAAAAATCAATTTCACTAGTGGGAGAAACACCAGGAAGATTATCAAGGAACACCTTGGTAAATTTCTAGACCACAAGGACAGTTTGCAAAGGTGTACCTTCGAAAGTAGAATCCTTAACATATACAAGTGATAGAGGCACCTTTTAGAAACTAATTTTTGAGCTCTAAGATATTAAATAAACCTTCCCTTGGATACAAGGGACCTTCCTTCCCATACTGGGTCATTTGGGAAATGGAAATTGACTGACAATCAAGAGACACATAATATGAATGCAACCAATCCATCCCCAAATCACATTAGATTCTAACATGTCCAACTCAATTAGATCCACCATGGTTTCCCTACTATGGACCAACAACATACAACCCCTATAGACCCCTTTAGCCATAATGGAGTGACCTACCGGGGTGGATAAAGGATCCAAAATAAACTCAAGATCAAAACCAAAATGACTAAGCATATAAGTGGTCATATAAGAGAGAGTAAACCAGAGATAAAGTAGAAAATATACATCATGAGAAAAGAGTTCAACCATATCGGTAATATCATCGAGGGAAGCCTCAAAATCCTTGCAAGTAGTAAGAGCGTACAAACGACTCTGACTAGTACCGAAGCCAAAAGTTAAATAGAACTATTGGGTACAAGAGATGATGAAGTAGCAACAGGAATCTTTTTTACCCCAAAAAACCAATGTTAGAAGAATAATACATCTGCAGAGGACTAGTTTGACCACATTTAAAGAACTTATTCCTCTCTTCATCCCAAAACCCATGATGCACCTGGCCATAAAATCTACAAGGAAGATTTGATGTAGTAGACTGAGCCCCACTAGCCTGAGGCTAGGCTCCTGGTGCTCTAAACCCACTAGTATATTAAGAATACCAATCACCCAATGACTTTGGATAAGGAGGACTAGCCGTAAAGTAGGAACTAGAATTTCCCCACTTCTTCTTAGACATCTTTCCACTATCTCTACCACGTTGTTACTGACCTTCACCCTAATTCAAATAGCAAAACTTCTTACTTTGCCTTTTACTTATCTCTGCTTGCTTCTTCTTTTTTTCTTCCACTTGTTGCATATACATCAAAAGTCTATAGATGTCCATATCCTCATTCAACAAGGCAGCCTTGCTCTCCAAGATCAACTCATGGGAAAATCCAGAGAAAACCTTCCTCGTTCTAGCCCTCATGCTAACTACCAATTATAGAGCATAACATGATAAATGACGAAACATTAAGGCATATTCCTTCGTTGATATCCTGCCTTGTTTTAGATTTACAAAGTCCTCAACCGCCATCTCCCTCTACTCTCGAGGAAAGAAGCGATCAAGGAAATTACTAGAGAAATCATCCCACAAAGTGGACTCAGCATCCTTACCCCTAGACTCATCCCACTCTTCATACTATTGGTATGATACATCCTTCAAATGATAAGAAACAAACTCTAAACCCTCCACATCAGTAGCATGCATCACACAAAAAATCTTTTTTATCTCATTAATAAAGTTTTTAGGATTTTCCTCAATTTAGAACCAATGAAAATATGAGGACTCAACCTCAAAAATTGGCCAACTCTAGTGGTCGTAGATGATAGAGCAATAAAAGAAATATGCTTAGTTTGGGAGACAACCAATTGGGTAATCAAATGAATTGCCTAAGGAGGGATACAGGAAACCGATAGAGCTCCCTTAGGGCAATTAGAAGTAGCAACCCTAGACCAGGTCTGAACTACTAGAGTAGGAAAAGCTCCATCCATATTGTCCTTAGATGGGACAGAGAAGCTACTACGAGCATCAGATCTCCTGGGAGGCATAATCTAAAAATTGAACACATAAGACTTAGAGGAGATTCAAAACCTTAGACACTATAGATTGAAATAGAATAACAAGAATTTAAAAAAATTCCGAAATGCCTCATAGACACTTCCCTATAGGTTTTGAGCACTACACACCCATAAATGACATTTTACTTAACACAACTTTGTTGGACATCGAATAACACCAAACCTAGGCTCCAATACTATCTTTATCACAACCCGTACCAGGGTCTGGCCATTATAGGTATCTCAAGTCCTATGTGGACCAAGGATCACCCCCTGTACCTAACCAGCCAAATAAAACCTTCCCCAATGTCAGATGAATTCCAAAAATAACAAGATAATATGCAATAAGATTAAAGACAATCAAAATAAGTCTTTAATTGATGATCGATTATTGGGAAAATAATTGACCAACACCAACCAATATCCACAGTAATCCAAACAAAGTCTTCCAAAAAAATAACCAAAATCAGTCTTGGTTGGGATATATCCCCGACTCTAAAATATGACAATAAGAATGAAAATGATATTATTAATGAAAACAAAAGAATTTATAAACTCAAATCTATTAATCAAATCTGGTGAAAAACCTAATCCCTTTGAGGAATGAAAGCTCACCACTTCTCCACAACACCACGAACCAATAGACCAAACCGATTAACCTAACTTTGCTAAGGAAAAGTGGAAGAAACTCTGGTGTATGGATAGTGTGGGGATACAATGTATGGATATGATTAATAGGGTGAACACCAGAATGTAACTCAAGGATAAGAATAATTTAATTTCATGATCAACAGTTCAAAATAATTCAAAATTAAAGCGCATAATCAATTGTGTATAAATATAGATATACCAAATGCCGGGATAGGGAACGAGGCTTATCAAGCACTTAAAAACTTTAGTCTTGGTTGTGTAGCTCAACCATTATAAAATGTACCCACGGGATATATGGGTCTTAACTCTTACACCCTGGTCGGGCCCTAGTGCATGTAGCTGCATAAACCGAAGAATAATCTCATATATATATATATGCACGGGGAACTCAAACCTTTCAATCATATTCTAAGGTTACATAAGCACCCAATAATGTTATGATATGAGGGGGACTCGAAACTCCCTAATCATGTAATAATAATAAGAGGAACTCAAAACTCCCTAGACAATTTAATTCCCGTGTCGGCAAATACAGTTTCGAGTACCAATCACTGGGACCTTTATTTTCACGACTCAGCTACACAACCCCCATTAAATCCTAATTAAAAGCACCCATCACACGATTCCTGTTCATTGAAATATATTTAATGTTAAGGTATACATTATTGGCATCATAATACCAATTACACTTACAAGGTAACAATAACATGCCAAAATAACTGCATCAATTAAGGGAATTCACAATCCCCTCCATTCAATTTTATAAAATCCCACATTTCTCAAAATTACCAATTTCACATTATGGGGTTGGGTTCATAACCACTTTAAAAGTCACAAGTCTGTGAAAATTACAATATCCTAATTTGTTCACCTTACCCATGCACGTATAACTTCAAAACTATGCTTGAACATTAATAATCATATGTAAACCATGGAAAAACATTTTTCAACAACAAGCATTCATAAACCCTTGACCCTTGATTTCCAACCAACATATATATCTCATCAACAATTCTTTAAAATGCATGTTTTAACAAATTAATGATGAGGGAAGGGTAACATACCTAAAATAACATATTTTATGGAAGGAATTCAACCCTTAAGCCCTTGGATGACCTACTTTTTGAAAACCCTAAGTGTGGCTTCTTAAGAGAAGTGGAAAAAGCTTTTTGAAAGTTGTTTAGGGAGTTAACAATGCTATTATGGTCCCCAATATGGTTTTATGCCATGGGTTACAATTTGGGTGGAGGGGAAATGTCCAAAATGCCCTTAATGAAAAGACTAAAAAATTATCGTAAGTGACTACAGGTCACTATATTACTTGTATAGACACATTAAAACTCGGTACCTTAAGTCATAACCAAGACAGTCCCTAGGAAACCCATACACCATTGACCCTATGACTCAACTGTACCACTTATTATTGGATCCTATGACACGTAGGGTCCAGTCGTAATCAACACAGAACCCTATTGAGTGAACACTGGACATCCTATGATTTGTGCCTAATGAATCGTAACAAGTCCTTACGACTCATTCTGAGCAGCTCATACTCAAAAATAGATCTTTTCCACTTGATTTTTAATTTGGTTACGATTCGATACCAATGACCGTTATAGGTCTTTACGAGTCAAGTCCCCAAGTTGTACCTAGGATAGTAAATCAAACACCATTCACTATATACCTTACAACTAGGTCACCTACCCCATTAATATACCCTACAAGTCATAAGGTGAGTCATAGTCAGGATAGTAAGGACAAAATTACAAAAAAAATTCAAAATCCACAAACCTGAGGTTTTACAATTGTTTAACCAGAATTGTTAAAATTCTGATTTCCTAATGAATATATAGTAAAATAAAAGGTTAGTACTGTAGTACATAGCTTTGTTTCATATCATATCTCAAAGCTTGAAAAATGATCACTAAGGGCTATCCGTAGTGGTTAGAGAATGTGACCATCATTAAGGATCGAATTAAGGGTGAAAATTTATTCTTTATTATTGATCTTAGGTCAAGTGACTATTAGTTTTACATTAGAGAATGAGACATCCTGAAGACAACTTTTCAAACTCTATATGGTCAGTATGAGTATTTTGTTTTAACAATTAGACCAACTAATGCTTCTGCAACTTTTATGGAATTTATGAATAGGGTTTTCAAAATGTATCTCAACATGTTCATTATTATGTTCATAGATGACATCCTAATTTACTCCTTCACTGAGGATGATCATGCTGACCATCTTAGATTTGTCCTTTAGACCCTCAAAGATCGATAATTTTTTATGAAATTCTCTAAGTATAAAATTTGGTTGATGTCAGTTTCTTTCCATTGTCGTGTTTTTTCTAGTGAGAGGATACATTTTAAGTCTCAGAATTTTAAGGTAGTCAATACTTTTCCTATACTAATAACTCTATTTGATATCGGGAGTTTTTTGGGTTTTAGCTAGTTATTTATTATAAGAGGCCCATAGAGGGGGGTTTTTCTACTTCAGCCCTATTGACTAAGTTGGCTTGGTTTAAGGCCTGTAAGAAGAGATTTTAGGAGGTAAAGGCTCATCTTACTTTTTCTTTAATTTTGACCTTACTAGAGAGAAAAAATAGTTTTTGGTATATTATGATATGTCGAGAGTTAGCCTTGGTTTTGTTATAAAGTATAATAGTATTGTAATTGCCTATATTTCTAGAAAACTTAAGGTTTATGATAATAACTACCCAACTCATGATCTTGAGTTAGCAACTATAGTATTTGGTTTGAAATATCGCACCATATCTCTATGATATATATATATATATATATATATATTGATTTGTTTACATATCATAAGATCTTGCAGTATATTTTCACAAAGAAGTTAAATTTTCAGGATATATTTTGAGTTTCTCTCATATTATGAAATGAGTATGCTATGATGTTTGGGTAAGGCTAAGTTGTTGTTGATGCTCTTAGTAGGTTATCTATGGTGAATGTTTCTCATGTAGAAGAAGATAAGAAAGATCTTCTGACATATATGGATAGAATTACATATTTGGATAACTGTCTCACATACGCTAATGATGGTAGTGTGATAGTACAAAATGGTTTAGAATCCATATTGGTGATTTAGGGTAAAAAAAAAAAGCAAGATAGTGACCATATATTGCTTTAGTTAAATAATATAGTCCATATACAGAAGAATGAGGGTTTTTATTATGAAAAAGGTGGTATTGTTTAGTACGAGGGTATGTTATGTGTGTCTGCTGTATATTTCTTTAGGGAATACATTTAATTCAAGGATCATAGTTCTAGATACTCGATTCGTTAAATATTTGCTAAAATGTATCATAACTTGAGGAATGTATTTTGGTGGAGTTGTATGAAAAAGGGCATTGTAGAATTTGTTGTAAAATACCCATTTGTCAACAGGTTAATGTTGAAAATCAAAGGCCTAAAGGTTTATCCCAAGATATTAGTAATGCTATTTGGAAATGGGAAATATATATATTTGGATTTTTCCATAGGATACCTCGTATGCGTCATCGACATGATTTGATTTGGGTAATAGTGGACAAAATAATTGAGTTAGCTCATTTCTTTCCTTTCAAGACTATAGATTGAATAAAGAATTATGCCATGTTACATATTCAAGAGTTCCCTTATCTATTATATCAGATAGGGGTACTTAATTTATATCTTAGTTTTAGAAGTTATTTCATAAAGGCTTAGGCACCAGGGTAAGCCTCAGTATAACTTTTCATCCATAGATTGATGGGAAGGACAAACTCAACATGGGAAGGCCAAACTCACCATTTAAATTTTGTAGAATATGTTAATGGCAGGCACTATTTATTTCAAAGGTAATTGGGAAGACCATTTGTGTAATGACCTTGTAGGTTATTTTCTCCATTTTTATGCATTTCTTATGTTTTAAGCTTTCTAGTAAGTGCTACAGATCATTTTTGACTTATTGGGCCAGGTAGTTTGGTTACTAGGTGGTTTGTTTGAGTTTTAAACCAATTTCTCTAATTTGGATCTTGTGATCTATGATGTTTTACTTCTATCATAATTCATAGTAAACAACTTCAAATGCCATTCAAATAGTTCCATACGCTCTAAAACATGGTTTTGGGGCTTGGGGACCTTTGATTTGGGTTTTGAGGCCTCCAAACTCGTTATGAAAATTGGTTGGATTTTCTTAGAAATTGAAAGAAAGGCCTGGGGACCATTTTACTTTGAAACAACCTCTATTGGGATTATCAATTAAGTTGAGTCTGAAATGTTATTTTTAAAAAGGTGTCACATTTGGCTAGCATGCATAGGGTTCTAAAAAAATCTCAAGGACCTGCACCGAGACATTCTAGACTTTAGAAAATTTCTAGAGAATATGGTATCTAGGGCACCACAAATGCAGTCATTTACCATATTTGAGGTCACCTGTATTGTGGATCAGGGTTGTTTTTGCAATCTTTAGCCACTTATTATAACACCCAAAACATTCTAAGCTAAGAACCTAGCAATTTATTAAATGTGTATAGACCTAAACTTGATTATTTCTATGAGTACGTAAGAATTCAAAACAATTCCTTAGCATGGAAAAATCTTAGGATATGAATGAAGTTCATAAGGAACTTCTATCTCAAAGTTAAGTTGAAAGCTTCTTTACCAATTGAGTTTTCGATTAAGATTTTACTAGGTAAACTTCAAACAAGTATAAATCCTAGAATATAAAGATTTTATGACCTAATACAAACAAATAAAAGTATTCAAGTCTTCTTTACGACACCACCAAACGTTCATCAATCCAATATTTGAGTAAAATGTTATGATCATTTTACCAGAAGGTGTTCGTCTACTAGCGATCAACTAATGAAGTTGATGGTCTCTCAACTGGTTAACAATAAATCAAGTAGGCCATCAAGCTTGTCCAGTGAGCCCAAAAGTTGGCCTAAAGCTGATGATTTGCATAATGGTCTGTCACCTGGATAGTACAACATGATTTACTATATTTTTAAAGAGTTTTTAAAGGGATAGTTTGGTCCTTTCCTTAATCCCAAAACCTCTCTCCACATCTTTAAAAAAACTAATAAGGGTTGTCATTTTTGAAGAACATCTCTAATCTTTATCTAATCTCTCCCAATTCCTTTCTCCTCCTAAAGAAACACAAAAACAGGTAGAAATAGGGGTTTGCAAGTTCAAAGCTTCAAAAGTTCCACATTCAAGGTTTCTCTCAACAAAGTTGACTAATCTAAGGTATGTAGGGCTTCAATGAGGAATTCCATTCATCCTCATATCCAAAATTCCTCAGTTTGATGAATTTAATTCCATGGTTAGGGTTTATTATCCCACTTTTAAATTCATAGTTTTAATGATCCAATTGTATGATTTCTAAAGTATTTACTCATGACTATGGATTAATTGTATTTCCATTTTATGTTTTGCAAGGATTTCCATTGTGATCCTTATTAGTTCTTAACATGATTATGTATATGGTCCTTGAAGCTTATATTTTGAACATGATTTTAGAACTTTTATGACATTATGAAAGCTATTTTGAGCATATACAAGATGTTTATGTTTTACTAAATTTTTCCTATGAAATAAGCTATAAGCATGATTAGATAGTTATGTTTTAGAAAGAGAATTTTGGCATATGATTTTAGAAAGAAATATTTAAGCATAGCCATACAGAAAAATAAGTTTTGGAAAGAGATTTTAAGCATGACTCAAGATAAGCTTCGAGATAAGCTTAATAAATATGTTATGAGCTATATAAATGTTATGTTTTGGGAGAATTATTTAGCACCTAGAAGACATCCATTCTAGATAATACTAGTCCTAGAACTATATACCACTATAGGATTAAGTTTTAAACAATGTTGAAATTTCTTAGTTTAAAGGCTCATTTAGTGGATCCATACATAGATAGAGAGGTCTTATACCCTTTCAAGGTATAGGGCATTCGTCACCAAGTAGGATTATAAGGTGTATGTCATCTATACTCCAACCTAAAATATTTTTATCCATTTTTATATTTTAGTTGATATAATCATTATATGATTTCACATAGCCTGATATTAGAAAACATGATTTCAAATATGCACTATCTTCAAAAATTCTTATTTATCGTCTTTATCTACATATTTATGAAAGTCAAACTTTTGCCATTGATTTCATCACTAATTCAGATTCAGTTTTAGCATGTATTTTAGTTCTCTTGAATTTCTTAGCCATTATCTTATGTATGTTGTACCTTTCCTGTACTAATGTATATCTTCCTTACATTATATTATTTCACAATGTAGCTTATAGATATATAGGTACATAGTCATACTTCATCAATCAGCTCTGAATGAGTCCTTATCTTTCTCGAGGATCTCTCAGTAATTTAGTTAGTCATTTGCCTTTCCATTTTAGTAGAAAAAATTATTATGTAGTAGAAGCTTTGTGGACATAGTCAAGTCAAGTAAGTTGTAATCGGTTTTAACCATTTGTTGTATTTTAGTTTAAAAATGTTCATACTATTTTATTTCATTTTTTACAAGAGTTTAGCCCATTGCTTTAGCTTTTGCTTCAGCTTTCCATATTATGCTTACATATGCGATACTAAGGATTATCTTGGTAACAATTAAGTTTCTAAGATTCCTATCCCATCCATGGTTTAGACTCTGGTTGTGACAAATTTGGTATTAAAGCACAAAGTTCAAATGTCCAAAGGAGTTTATGAAGTCATATTAGTCGGATCTTTTTTTTGATAGTGCAGGTTCCACTTTTATAAGTGAGGGACTACAAATATATAAGTAAAGTTTCCTATCTATTCATACTCTAGGTTGTACAATAAAATAGTCCCCTATGAATTTATGTATATTCATGCATTGCTTAAATTCCTCCGGCTATGCCTTATCTTCAAGGTAATAGAAACAATAAATGTCATTTCCTATAGTATATGGTTTTCTTAGATAGAATTCTCAAATATTTTAGATACCACAAAAATGACTTTAGAGGAGTTCATTAATGTGTTTAAGTCATTCGATTTGAAATCTTACGTCCTTATCTAAATGAATCATATTTTTGAACAAGAATATGATATATATACATAATTTTCTTTAATTCTTTGTTGTAGATAGAACCAATAAGATGTATGTACCTAAATTATTTGATAGATTTTCCATTTTAGATATAGTGTTAACATAAGGTATTAAGCCATAAGCAGTAGAATGACTTCGGAGTTGGGGGTATGAATTTAGAAGGGTAGTATCTAGAAAGATGGGGTAGTAATTTATTAAATCGTTGTATATAAATATTGTTATGTATCCACTATGTTAAAATTTAGGTAAAACATCTTTAAATGTCAACTACGGGGTCGTATGTGTGGTGTCGATTTCATGGATTTAAGTAGAGAAGAAGTTATTAGTTAAAATGAATTAGGAAATACTTTCACCAGAAAAGCAGTTCATGATGGAGTGTCATTGTAGTAGAATAGTATTGATCTATAATGGAAGTGTAAAGTGGTAAAGGATTGATAGATCTATGCTACTTTGTGATTTTGAAAAAGAAATTGATGTTTATAGATCTATAAATATAGTCTAGATGCATGGGTGGATAAGTAATAATGATGTGTCAAAGGAGGATATGTTAATAGACTGCTGATAGTAGACTATAAGATTAAGTCGACTATTGGACCAAGAGGTTTTAGTAGACTATTGCTTCTTGATTTCTATCTAGTGGTTGAAAGGTAGTATAGTACATGATAATTTGTACAGTTTTCCATGATAAGTGTTAGACATTAAGTTTTAACTATGGATGACCATTGACATGGAAAGAATGATGGTTAGGGCTTTGTAATTCTTGTTCTCTTGAATTGATATAGTAGGCTCGATATGATATTTTGGATAGCGTAAGTTGATAATTTATGAAAAGTGGGAGAGTCCAAGCATGTCATAATATGGACTAGATATGACATAACAAATTGTGGCTAAGTCAGTATACAAAGAAGATCCTTAAGTTCTATAAGCAAGAAATGGAAATCCTAAGTAGTTATGGTTAAATGAGATTATTTGTTTGGAAGTTCTATGTATGCCTAGTTACTACCCTTGAGTTACCAATTGTGGAGAAGCCTAATTTTATAGTACATGCTGTTGTTAATAGCTTAAATTGAGGGAGTATAAATAGATCATGCTGAGTCTATTAGTATAGTTTCGAATTTCTTTGAATTGGGTGAACGAGGTTAAAGGTGTGGTCTAAGTAGGCTAAAAAGGGGAGGTCAGATTTTGTATTGTTTGAGAAGTGGTTATATTTGCCAAGAAGGGTAGAAATATTAGGTAAGAAGTGAAAATTCATAGATAGTTTGGTTTCTTAGAAGTTCATTAAGCATTTGTAGTGATAGCCTTGATTATCGTGTTGATAAAGTAAAGGTTAAGGCATTGTGTACTAATGACCATTGGTTTCGGCTGAAAGTTTCCTTCTTGAGGTGGAAAGAAGTATTATCCTTGGGATGAAAAACTCATAAATAATATAGAATATCCAAATTTAGATAGGTATCATTCCTTATGTATAGTACCTTATACCATTGAGTTATGCTTGAAAATGGAATTAACTTGAAGCATGACTTAGGCTCTAGTAGGTATGTGTTTGCCTGGGGATCATAAGTAAATATTCGTGAATATGGTAGTCAAGAAAGAGGGGCATAATTTAGAAGTTTAGCTATGCTTAAAGGTTACTGGTCATACTACATAAAATAAGAGTAGTCCTAATCATGATTCTTTCCTAATGTACCAATGTACTTTTATGATCCTTCATGCCTATGTTAGTCCCATGCAATAATAGATCGTACTTCCATAATTTTTAGTATTTCTTATTAGACGTTGTAGTTAATACAGTCTAGTCCATACTAGTATATGTAACACAAATATCGCAAGTATTTTTTGATTTACTAAATCTCTATGTTTACCCTAGCTTTGACCCTCACTTGAGGGAGAATGATCCTAAGTGGGAGAAATTATACCACCCCGCAAATTCTTATAGAATACTCAAACCATTCTTTGAATACAAATAGACCCGAACCTAATAATTTTTAATGGTACTGTAATGATCCAATTTCTCAGTTCATGATGGAACCTACTTTCAACACATTAGTAAGTAAGTCGAACCATAACCCAGAATGGCGAGTAACAGTCTAATAGATGAAAAATAGTAAAATAAGGATAAAATAGAACAGTAAGAGAATATAACAGAGAGTAGAAAGGACAACAACATAAAAATGAGCTCCTCTAAGAACTGGTACGGTCAGTACAAGATCCACTACACCAAAAATCATACTAGGTAGTGCTAATATATACAAAGTATATTAATGATTTATACGATCTTCCAGATAAGGATATAGCACATCTTGAGGAAAATGGGTCTGAACCAGGGAGTTGGTTGGTGGATAAGCAGTGTTTGAGAAATAAGGTCTCATGGACAACCACAAAAATAGGGATATCTCTGCATGACCTTTAAACCGAGGCTCGAATCTAGTTAGCTATTATCTGTAGCCGTGTCTCAACATGTACCAACATGACCTATGTCCCAGATATGAGAGCTCGAATTATAGATTGTATATTAAACCATATTTCCCTGAATGTAGGATAATTTATACTTTTGGACATTATGCATTTCAATAAAAAAGGCGACACCCTACTCATGTCTATTTTCTTAATTATCAAGCTATGTAAGAAAGGAGGATTTAAGGTGTACTCCAAGGACAATTAAGTATGTCCAATACTCCCATTTCCCCACTGATGATCCGAGGGTAGGGAGCTTTTGGTAAAACAAAAAATAGAAAGGTTAACTCGACGATGTCGGTAGAGAATAGTGTATATTCTTGTAAACCATTACCAGCTGGGCCTTTTGAGGAGATTTGGGGCAAAATATAGATCATTAGTGAGCTTATGTCTAAGCTACCTTAGGGGCCGAAGAGACTTCCACCACCCATTATTTTTACTTTACTTAGTTTGATTACAAGAGATACCTTGAGGACTAGAGGAAGTAGGGGACATTATTTCCAAACTCAAGAGAGCCTACTCTTTATTGGTACGTTCACACTAGTCACTACATAAAAGAAGGGAGAGAGAAAGAGAAAAATTCTTAACTCGTATGTTTAAATGGGTGAAGGTCCTGTGGAAGGTCCTAAAACCCAATGAGAGACTTCCTTCTCCCAGGTTTGATTATGATAATGTGGTCCGATTTTGATGATGATAAGGATGATTCTGAGAAAGAGAGTGATACAAGGATCACCCTTCACTCTTTTTTATGCTTTCATGATTAGGCAGTGAGGTCACTACTAGATTTTTGGTGGGGGTGCCTATCTATGTATTCATTTTATTTCATGCCATGGTATGTATTATTTGGATATTTATTTGTGTTCTTTTGTTTTTGGATGATCTTATTTTTATTTTGGTTTGTAATTTTGGCACCCTAAAGGTGCCTACATTTGATGGATTAATCACTTCTTTTCATTCTTAGATTGTTATCTTGTTTTAATAATGATGTTGGATGAGACTTTCCCTATGATAGATTGAGTGACAATATTCTTAAGAGAAAATCATCATATTTTGGGAAGGTTTGAGATATAGATGCAGGGAAAGTCTGATAACTTGTGGCATTATAGATTTGGGATTGCCCTTATGCCTACGGTGAAGTCTAAGTAGCCATATGGTTTTCCTTTATGAGAGCTAAAATATGAGATGACGTCTTGACTTGGTGCTAACAATAGCCAATATTGTGCAGTGAAAATGCAAAACAAACATCCCGATCTGTTCTAAAATTTTTGTGAAAAAAACAAGGGCATGGACATGAATGGTTTTGTAAAAACTCTTTCCTCTTTTTGTGACTCCATAATCTTTAGTTGGTAGTGTGTGGCAAATAGCTCATTTTGTCTCTAGTAGGAAATATAATTAATCCCCCTTGAATAGTTTGTATGACTTTTGTGGTGAGCTTAGTCATTTAATTTTCATCCTTACTTGTGTCTTCCAGAACTTGCCCCGTTAGTCTCTCAAAGCTAATTGTGATGGCGTATGGTTTGTGAAATGATCTAAGGCCTTTTTTGAAAAAATGGAATTTCACTTTAGCCTAAAAAGCCTACCTGTCATAGATTGTATAGAGCCTTTGAAACTTTTTTTGGCAACAACATTACAAGCCATGAGCTATTTGACTTTTATCCCTCTTTTGAACCTTACCTCTCTTGAACTTGAAAATACAACTCGAGGTTAATAGCCTAAGTTGGGGGTGGTGAATCCTAAAAGAAGTAACTTTGTGCCACAAATTTATAAGTGAGTGCCTAAGAGTTAAACAATGAGAATAAATGAATAGTAAAAGAAAAGTTTCGACAAAGTAAATAACTACATGAATTGTACAAGAAAAGAGATGAGAAGAAAGTTCTTTCAAAAGATAGGTGAGTCAAGGTAGTAAAAGTAGGCATATGTATAAGTTGGAAAGAAACTAAGTGGCCCATGAATAAAATTTTGATTGAATAGTGTGTTATGTGGAGTTCAAGGAGGGCGTAGTCACTTTTATCCCAAACATCTATCCTAACCTTTCCCAATCCTACATTACCAGCTGGAAAATCTACTACCAGATCTCCAACCAAGTGTCTTCAATGTAGTAGCCAATGAAAATAAGGGCAAGTAAATGGGATGATACTTTTTTGCATTTAGAGGATCTTTGTCAGAGTGAGTTCTTGAAATTTAGTCCATTCTTGCATAATAGATATTTTTGTGTGTGGGACTTCCTTTCCTATGAAGGCATATGGACAAGTTAAGAGGGATGAAGTTGTCATCTCCTAAAAATGAGGCAAAAGAGTCTAGTTGAGTCACTATTGATAGAGAGTCACTCCTACAGAATTAGTGGTTGTTGTTAGATTATTCTTAAAAGGTCTTTTATATCCTTAAATGCATGTTTTGTATTGAGAGGAGTTATATAGATAGTATTTCCCATGCTCGAGGGCTAGTTGGTGGCTCTAGTTGAGTTTGAAATCATTGTGATTATTTGGTCGAATTAATATGCTTATAGTTGAGTAGTCTCGTTAAAAGAGAAGTAGTGTTTCTTAAGGACAAGAAAAGCTTTAAGTTGGGGTGTTGATGAGTGGCTAATTTACCACTTATTGACATAAAAATTTATGCATATTAGTATGATTAAAGTGTGTATTTGAGACTAATTCTCCATTTAAATGGATTAAGTTGTAGCTTTTGTGGTCTTGTAGGGCTTATTATGAAAGTGAGAGGAAATTAAGCTCAAAGGAAATGAAAATGGACAAAAAGGAGAAAGACCTGGGAATTAGGGAACCCCACATTACCACGATCGTGGTTTAAGGATTACGATCATGGTAGGTCAACCATGGTCAGCAATGGAAATTGCAACCAAAATCCATTCAATTGTGGAAGTGCGAATGCAATTGCGATGAGCAACAAAGTTTCCAAGGTCAGTTTCAAAAATTCACACAGCTAAACCCAAGTTTAAAAGGCCAAAACCCTTCAAAAATTGGGGTATCTTGGAAACTAACTTTTTAATTTTTTTTTGGGCAGGGGGGGAGGAGAAGATATTCCAATTAAGGAAAAGGACAACTGTTTCTACATTCTCCAAGAGATTTTTAGTTGTATCTTGATATTGAAGTATTGATTACTCTTGCTTTGAATTTTTAATAGAAGTATTGAATGTTAACATAGGTATATCTCTTTTTTGCAATCTCACGAGTAGTTAAATATTTATCTTAGGATGATCTTGAATTAGGTATTAATATATATGAGTGTTCATTATTAGTCCATATTATTAGTTATTAATGTTGGGTTTGCTATTACTCCATGGTTGAATTAAGAGTTGTAGGTGAAAGTCCTAATTCACTTGGACCCCAAATTATCCTTGAAAGGGGGATGTGGATGATGAGTAATTGTGACCAACTATGTGATACTAGTTATCTCCTTATCATTATCTTAGAAATAAGTAAGGTATGCGATATAACTAGATTGATGGGCATCGTCCTAGAAATAGGGATGCTAAGTTGAGGTCTTGTATTGGTAAGTTTTACATGCTCATGAGGTATTAGAATGAATCCATGAATGAATCTTAGTGTTTTGTTGAAATACTAATAATAAGAGTTAAAATCTAGCCTACCCAATTCTTTTACAAAGAAGTAGACTAACCCTGAAGCACCCATACATGATTGCGGGTCTACATTGAATGATACCCCTTAAATTTAGTTTATGTTTTGCTTTAGGTCTACATTGCTGGTTAATACCTAGTGACTTTTGACGTACATAGGTCTCGAAAGCTAAATTACACTCCTCATGGATTAAACCCCAGCCAAAGTTGGGTTATTATATTGACAACGATTGTCTTGCACTAAAATAATAGTGTAGATTGAGTGTTATCATCGTGCTCCAAGTTCCATTCATGATGAGGTCCCTAAGATCATAATAAATGGACCCCTTGTAGTATTTAAGACCATGGAGCTTGTTTTTACTTCATTTACTTAGACTCAAACTTTTACTAAAACCCTAAAATGATTTGATAAAGAGGATATTGATCATTGGGTGTCAGGAGTAAGTTGGAAACCTCAGTGTAGTAACTTCCCCATTGTTTATTTCATAAGTTTCCTTTAATTTCCTAGTTAATTCTCTGATTTAAATTCAAATCCCTAGTACACTTTATAGGATGATTCATGGTTCATTTGTTCACGAATTTCACCCATTTTTCATGGTAAATGAACCTTGAGCTTTGAAGGATATTTTGATGATTTCAAATTTTTGATCCAATAATCTAACCCAATAAGGGATTTTAAACTTGAGAACCCAGGGAATTTATAAACAATATGGGTATTGTTATTATTGTGTTAACAAGTATATTACTATTTTGATAGCGTGGAATCATGTGATGGCTTCTTGGAAGGTAAATAATTTGATTTAGTGGACTTTTTTGAGTTTCGTCAACATCTAAGTAGGCTAGGCTTACTTTCCTCATATATTGAGATTTATTATGGAATTAGTATAGTAGTATGCTATAATTGGGTAGGAATTTATGGCTTGGTTTCATGTTTAGTGATTCTTGGATTATTTAGCCATAGAGCCATTTTAGGTAGAACTAACCCATTCATCTTCTACTTGAGTTAAATAGTCATTTTAGGAATGATTTTGATTATTCAACTCCATCTAGGAGAGCTTTTAATCCTTCAGTAGTTTCTAGGGAGAGATTTGCCTCAATATGGACTTTTGGGGCTAGTAGTCAGCCCTTCTCGGCCCTTATTTAGGTCAAATATCCTAGTTAACTCCTTGTAGCCCTAGGAGGCCTTGTTTTCTCATCTTTGATTGAATCTTGGACATTAGGATGATTTAGATATCTTCCATCCCTTGGACAGACTTGTTATCTAGTATTTATTTTACAGTTTCTATTTGTATCCAGCATTTACTATTCTCAAATGATATTAAAGTTCCAATTTGAGTCCAATATTTAGTGTTAACTTGTGATGTAAAACTTCTGGTTTGAATCAAGAAATTATTGTACAAAGGGATATTTCGGTATGAATATGTTTGCCACTTACCTTATGTTTACTACTATCTGGTTACACTTTTTTCATTGTACCCATCAGGCTTATGAGAGCTCAATTAGGTTAATCCTCTCTTGTTTGTTCCTTTTGTCTTCTGGGGGTCCATATATGTTATAGTTAGGTTTTGTTATTTTTGAATTAATTATCTTGTTTACTTATCATGTGCCAGTTGAAACATTATTTTAGGTTTACCCTATTACCACTGACTTTAGTTTCCATTCTTGCATCCTATTATTCTTTCATTATGATTTAGATCAATCAGCCGATGATGCTAATTATGTACTTACTATTTTGGTTCTCATACTACACTTACTGAATATATTTCTAATGAAGATCTGAGTATGAATGACTACTACTTAAGCTCTATCTAGTATGCTCTCAAGATTTAGAGATAGGGTTAACTTTTTGAGATAGAGCTGATTTTCACTCATTCTCTTAATTTTGGAAAGTCTCTAAATATTAATACTATATATATAGTGAGTATTATTTAGTACTCTTATTCTTTTTGGATTTAGCGGCTCTTGTACCGACCTTACTAGGTTATGGCTTTTTTTTGTTCTCTTTTCTCTCTTTGTTAATACATACATTATTGCACTTATATTTTATCACCTATAATTCCATTGTATGCTTATTTTTGGTATTTATTATACCTTCCACCAATTAGCCCATTACTTGCATCCCTAGGCTATGGTTTCACTTACCTACAGATGGTTAAAGTAGGTGTCATCATGACTTACTGAATTGGGTCTTGATAAATTGGTATTAGAACATAGATTCATAGGTATTGTTGGTATATGATTAAATATTTAGCAGACACATGGATCGGAATGATGACTTCCATATCTTATCTTAGGGAGGCAACAGGTTATTCTTGGGAGAACCTTACTTTCTTTATTCATTTTATGTGTCAAGTATGTATTGTTTCTAATGTTCTTAATCTTTCACACTTTTACAGATGGTTAGGAAATAAGCTATGATGACCGACACTGAGGATCCAAAATCTGTGGCTAGGGTAGAGGTCGGTCTAGATTTGCTAACTCAACTAGGTCTCAAAATAGGGATCCATTACTAGATCATGTTATTTCTCTTGAGGTAGAGATTCTACCACCCCAACCATTGTGGGATAGGAGGTAGCCCTGGCCTTACCAGTAATTTCCTCTTAATTCCTTAAAGATGCCCTAGTTCAGTTAATGGGATTATTTTATGGTGCAATGTTAGATAATGCTCAATATATAGATTAGAGTGTTATAGTTGTATGGGCATAACCTATAGCTACAGCTCTAGAGTTAAGATCTATCCAGCACTGGTAGTCGCTCAGCGACTGCCGCTAACCTACTATGTCTGTTGAGGAGCAAAAGATGTTGGGTAGATTTCTGAGATTGACTTCTTGCACATACTGGCTTTGTAATTTATATTTGGTTGAGGTATGTGGGATCGACTATAATATAATTTAGTTGGACTTGGAAGTTAGATATTTGTAGAGAGGTTGTATTAATTACAGGACAGTTAGTTCTCCTCCTATGAACATGACTTGGTTCTCAAAGGATTTCTTGGAGATATATATGACTCACAGTATTCGAGATCACTTGAGATATAAGTTTACCTGGTTGGAAAAGGGTTCTATGATAGCTGTGGAGTATGAGGTTAGATATTATGAGTTGTCCAAACATGCTACAATAATCTTACTTAACAACTATAAATGAGTTCATTACTTTGTTACCTATCTGATTCTTCCTCTTTGCATGGATGCTAATAGTTTAGTTCCTTCGGATGGTCCTTTATTAAGGTTTTTCATTATGCCCAGACTATGGAGGAGATGTATCATAAGGCCCAAGGGTACAACGATAAGAGAGCTCATTAGAATAGTAGTTTTAGTGGGAGTTAAAGTGGTACATAGTTTAGAGGTAGAGGTTCTAGGGAAGGTACCCTTTGTGCCAGTCTTAACAACACAAGGCTTTGTATAGTAGGCCTATTATAAGCACTTTAGAACATAGACGGAGGACATACTAATTATACTAACAATAGTGGCTAGGGCAATGTCAGTTTTTGAGAAGTACAATTTCTAGGTCTTCTGGCTAAGTTGGATATTCAAGGCCAGTCAGATCTTTTAGATAGAGTAGAGCATCTGAGGCTTGTTAGGATTATGGGGTTTTCCTGTAGCATACAGTGGTAAACCAATCAGATCAGTACCACTACCAGTGAGGGGTAGTGCTCTAGGTCACAAGGATGGTCCCCAGGGATCTAGAAGAAGTCCTTAGGTATGTTGGATGGGTGGTTGGTCCAATGCTTAGTATGAAATTAAATATAGTCAGTTGTATATTCTATTTGGTAGGTCAAAGGTAGGGCTTCGAATGTTGTTATTGCAAGTATAGTTTTAGTATGCCACCAGCCAACTATTGCTTTATTTGTTTTGCAATCCACATATTCATATGTTTCTTCTTATTATGCCCCATAGTTAGAGTTATGTTGGGAGCCTTTATCTATGTCATTGCATGTTTTTACACTTGTTGATTATTCTTTAGTAGTGAATTGATTTTATAGTTAATGTATAATGATTATTTGAATGTTGGATGCTCAAGCTGACCTTATTATTTTAAATATGGTAGACTTACGATGTTATTCTAGGCATAGATTAGTTATCCCCCTATCGTACATTCTTTGATTGATTTTAAAAGATTGTTACCATAAGCATGATCACCATACCCTCAATTGTGTGCCAGAGGGATTTTAGTTGCATATTGATGGAGATTATTTCTTATGTTCCGGCAAGGAGATTAGTGCCAACGGTTTGCGACTTTTTTATGTTCATTATGTTTGTTTTGAGAGACCCTCTCTAATTTTGTTCTTATTGTTTGTGGGTTCCCTAATATTTTCCCTATTGGACTCTTTGACGTACATCCTAAGAGTGATATTGAGTTTGCTATTGATGTTGTGCTGGGTACCCAACTTATTTCTATTATTATAGGTTCGGTTATTGGGTAGCTCATTAGTTTTTTAGAGCCAATTCCCTATTTTGAAGTTTTCACTATTCAAAGTTATGTTTTAGGCCTAAAATATAGGTAAACGGCCTCGTATGTCAATTCTAAAATATTATTTGATCAAAACATCAATTTTAGGCTGGAGGGCCCTTGGTTTGGGCCCCAAGGCTTTTGGACTTTTTTTGCTCCATGGGGTGTATTTTGGTGAAAATGACCCTTCGGTGTGGGACTCATATTTTACAAAAATAATGTTGAATTGATATTTTAATAATTCAATTAAGTCAAATGTCAACATTTGTAGGGTACTGTAGTGACCCTCTAATTTATTTTCCATATTTCCTCTTATTTTCAGCATTAATGCTTTTCTATATCTACCCCAAGTCATTTGGTTATTGGGCGTTTTGTATGAATTTTAGAGTCAATTCTCTATTTTGATATCTTTGTTGGTTCTAAAAGGCCACCAAGAGAAACCTTTTGCAAAACTATGTCAGATACAAATTTTAACCATGCCAACAACTCTAGAATATTGATTTTAGGCTAAGTAGACCTTTGGTAAGGGTCCCAATGCACCCGAGCTCATTTTGACCTAATGTCCAGAAAGTTGGAAAATTAGAAATTTAGGTGTGGAACCCATATTTGATCAAATCAATATCAGATGGGAAATTCAACTTTTCCATTGCATCCAAATAGTGTAATTCAGTGTGTTTACATATTTTATTTATGTATGTCGGATTTCAAATGAATCTCAAGGCCTTGGTGGAAATTTGAAAAGATTTCTAAGTTTCAGTTGGTTTCTGGTGCCTCTACGATCACACCATTTGAGTGGCGATCGCACCACTTGATTCGATTACATTCTTTGGGTATCCAAGATTGAGGCTATACATAATTGGGCTAGACCTACATCTATGACTTAAGGCTCATAGTTTCATTGGTTTGGTTGGTTATTATAGATGCTTCATTAAAGGTTTTGCTACTATTTCAACCCTATGACCAGATTAACTCAGAGAGGTTCTTTTTTATGGTCTGAGGAGTATGACTCAAGCTTTGGAAAGAACAAGAACTTTCTTACTTTAGCTTCTGTGTTAGATCTTTATGTTGAGGGTGAGGGATTCACCATGTTATATAATGCTTCTAATGTTGGTATGGTTTGTGTATTAATACAATAGGGTTATGTTATTTCTTATGCTTCTAGATAACATAAGATGCATGAGCACAACTACCTCACTCATGATTTAGAGTTGGCAGCGATAGTTTTTGCAATTAAAATTTGGAGGTATTATCTTTATGGTGTGCATTATGAGATTTTCACCCATCATCACAATCCTCGATATCTTATGACCCAGTAGGAGCTTAAAGATTGCCAGCACAGATGGATGGAGAGGATTAAGGATTATGATGTTTCTATCTTGTATTATCCAGGAAAGGCAAATATGGTTGCAGATGCCTTGAGTCGCAAGGAAATGAGTATGGATAGCTTTGCCTATATTTTAGTTTCTCAGAGGTTGTTAACATGGGACATTCCATCCTTATCTAACTTGATAGTTTGCCATGATATTTCATATCCTAGGATGATGTTTGCTAGTGTAGAGGTGAGGTCCTCACTATCTAAGCAAATTCGTGACTGTCAGTATGAGGATAGCAAGCTCACTTCCTTTACGATCAGGTGTGGAGTGGTGAATTCGAGAAGAAAACCATTGATTCTAAGGGTATTTTGAAGTTTGATGGTTGTATTTTCGTTCCCCAAATTGATGACTTGATTCAGATGATTTTGCATGAGCCTCACAAATCTAAATATTCTATTCACCCTAGAACAACCAATATGTATAGAGATTTGAGGAAACACTATTGATGGAGTGGTATAAAAAGAGATTTGGCAGACTTTGTAGCTCGTTGCCTATGTTGTTAGCAGGTAAAGGCCAAACATCAGTTACTAAGTGGATTGACTTAGAGGTTACCCATTCTTGGTAGAAATGGGAAAGGATTACCATGGACTTTATAAGTGGTTTACCTCGCACTTCCCATGCTTTGAATCATATTTGGGTTATTGCAGATCATTTGACCACATTAGCATATTTCATTCCAATGCAAATAACTTCAGTGTTGAGAGATTAGCATATATCTATGTTTGACTAATAGTCCATTTGTATGGGGTGCCAATTTCTATCATTTTACACCGTAGTTCTAAGTTTACTTTAATGTTTAGGACTAAATTTCAAGAGAATTTGGATAATCAGGTGGATTTGAGTACAACTTTTTATCTGCAGACCGATGGTTAGTTCAAGCAAACTATTCAGGTTCTTGAAGACATGCTCCGAGCCTGCATTATAAATTTTGGAGGCCAGTGGGAGTAGGAGTTAGCCTTGGCAGAGTTTGCATATAATAATGTAATACCCCAAACTTTTCTTATCTTAGGTCAGCTCAAAGTGCATGCTTAAGAGACTTAGAACCTAAAAATTTAGCTAAGTGTTAGGGACTTAGCCTTATTTTTGGCCTCTTAACTTTGACGATTTCAAAAGTGGCCTTCCCGACCCCAAGACATAATTTTTTTGAGTTAATTCAAGTTTAGGGTGAGAGGGGCATATCTTAGGGAAGTTTTGGATCTTTCAAATGAGGACTAAGGTACATTTGCATTTCAATTCAAGAGCCTCACCCTGATTGTGATGCGTAACAGAGGTATAGCGATGAACCTCTTGGTGCATCGAGGTGGCCCTCAAATCAGTGTTCCAGTTATGAATTTAAATTTCTGAGGGTTAGTCTTATGTTTTCCCATCACCCTAATTCATAAAAAAATGATATTTAGCTTCAATTAGGACATTATATGCCCAAATTCTCGAATTTGACTCTTAAAAACAAACCCTAATCACTCCCCCTAGTTCAACAATTCGGTTCCTTTCGCTTCAAGAAAACTCAAGAATTCAAGTTTAACCATCCAAGACTTTCAAGAAAGTTATTATCTTTAAATATTTAGGCATCAAAGGTATGTGTGATGTTCATCCATGGTCCCTTTCCACCCATGGAGTCCAAGAACCTATTTTGATATTAAATTATGAGTTATTATGAAATTTTATATGCTTATGATGAATTACCTCCGTAAAGCTCATATGAATTTTGATTTTGTATTGGGTTTTCAAGTGTTTTTATAGAATGGAACCTTTACACATTTGAATGATGATAGTTTCATGTTAAATCCATAACTCATGGCTTAGTACTGTAATTGTGTTATTATCACATGATTTACCCATTCCCATGTTTAAGTTCATGACTCCCTTGTGTTTGATGAAATGCCAAAGTGATGGATTTTGAATAATGATTTCCCATTATAGTTTTAAATCTTTCATGTGTCCTTATTCATTCAGTGTTAGGGGTAATGAATACCCAAAATTTAGTTGTTTACATAGTTTCAGTATTTATAGAACGGTTTTTGATAAACCATAATCAATATCATTTAGAAAGTTATTATGATTAGTTGATTGGTTTAGTTAAGATTAGTTCAGTCCAGTAATTAGTGTCTTTTACCTTGGAGTAAATCTTAACACCGAGAGAACATAGGGATGACGTCTCCCCCATCAGTTAGGCATGAAGAATTTATCTCCCCCATCAGTTAGGCATCAGGCATTTATCTACCCCATTAGTTAGGCAAGAGGCGTTGATAGAAGTCCTTAAGTTCCATACCTACGAAAACACCATAGTCTTTGAAGGGACCCTCATCAGTTAGGCAGGACACCCTAGTCCCTTGGGACATCAGATAAATGGATCCACACATCTAGGGTTAGTACTCTTGTCATGGTACTAACACCCTTCTAACTGGGGTTACAGGTTTGTAATGCCCCGCTAAATCCTCTTCCAATCTAAGCCTTAGAGCGTATTTGGTAAAGTGAAAATCTGAGTCAAAATGTTTCAGAAATATCCTCCCAAGTATGAAAAACTTTGAAATTTCTGGAAATCTATTGGCGAATGAATTAAGATCATAGAGTTCTCCTAACTCATGGTCGAGTTGAAAGCTTTCCTATCGTTTAAGTTTTAGTGACCGTAAAAATTTGGGTCAACTTCAATCTACCATAACTCATTTTATATGAATAACTGGGTGGCTTACTATACATCAAATCAAATATCTTTGAATTATCTTTCCAACGATACCAATTTCGTTAAAAACCGATGTCAGAGCAAAGATTTATGCCCATTTTATTCCAGCATGTTAAGCTGGAAAATAGTGACGACGTTTCTGATGGGCTATCACATTTATGACGATGCTTTTGATGGCGTCTTCACATTCTGATGACATTTCTGATGACGTCGTTAGCCCTGGGCAAAAAATCAAGAATTGGACCCCTTTTTGTGATGACAATTCGTGACGGCCTATCACGGACCTGACGGACTATCACAGATGGCGTCAAGAACATTTTTCCAGCAATTCAAGGGAGTTTTTGAAAGGGTATTTTGGTTATTTCCCACCTTTTTTGAGCCTCTATAAATATGAGGACCCTCATTCAAACCCTAAATTCATCATTTTTCTCTTCCAATTCTCTCAAGAATATTTATCTAGGGTTTTATCAAGAACCTTAATCCTCCAAAGATCATCAATAAATCATCAGGATTTCTTTAAGAATTAAGTTCCTCCTAGTTTAGGCTTTGAGAATCATTTGTTACAAGTGCGGATAGAGTCTCAAACATTAGCATTCATCCAATTTCAAAGGTTAAGGTATGCAGATGTTGATTCTTGGGTCCCTTTCCTCCAAGAAGCTCAAGAACCCTATCTAAAACTAAAAGATTTTTATGTTTATGAGTTGTTAATGATTTGTATGAGTTGAAATGGATGTTTAATGTGTTCTTGAGTTTTGATTTATGTTTTCCTACAAAATTTATGAGCTTTGACCCTAGTATGTGGAATTCATGTGATGTTTGTGATAGACCCTCTTGAAGCTGTTTTTCCATTTGATGTGTTCATGAATTTTGGGTGTAGAAATCGTTGAATAAGTGAAGATTGTTCCCCATAGGTTTGATAAAGAGCCTAGGTGAAGCATAAGGGCCACTATAGTATGTTAAATAGGAAACCCCAAATTGTGAGCTAGTCCATGCATGCCTTAGTGAGTGAAATGTGCCAAGATAGCATGAAATACCTAAGTAGGTGTAAATTTTGGTCGTGTCTAATGGTTGTTGAAAGACCCTAGTGAACAAGTCGAGATATGATGGTTGTAAATTCCCCGATTTTGTGCTCTTTGATATATGCTAAGCTTTTAATACATGTCAAGTGGTTAGCAACTAAATAGTGACGTGTTAGTATGATGTTTCCCCCAAATCAAGTGATATCCAAATACATGACAAGACCAATATAGGTATGAATTACTTGATGTACTATCTCCGATCAATGGGGTATAATCTAATAGCATGTCTTCCCTAGGCTAGTATATGATAGTGAACCGATGTTGATAATCCTTAAAGGTTTGGAGTGACCTTTTGGTGGTTTTGATGATGAATAGATGTCTATGATTCCTAAATGCTTAATGCGATGTCCTAAGGATCTTAAGAGGGAAAGTATGTTATGATGTCCAACTACTTGAAGTGATTCTTTAATGATTGTGATAATACATGAATGATTGTAATGATGAATGAATGCTTGTAATGATGAATAAACGATTGTAGTGATGAATGGATAACCGTGATATTGCATGAATGATTTGTGATGAACAATGATTATCTCTTACTTTTATGTTGTCGAGTCTTGGGGGTATTTATACCTAAAAATAGAGTTGTTGTCTAGACCTCATATCAGTTTCTCGATAATTCCAATCGAGCCATGATTCTCAGAAATCAGTGAACTATAGAACTCTGTATCCTCAAACAAGTGTGAAGCTTAATAAAGCTTAGTAATCTCAGTTATTTCTGTAATCTCTGTATCGCTAGTAATCGAGCCTTAGACCTGCAATCAGCTCAGTTCTAATAGTATTCAAGTCATTCAATCCTAATTTCAGAAGCGATTCGAGTAATCTAGTCAAGCTCTGTATTGTCAGTTAGATACCATGATTCGATATCTTTTCCATCAGATATGGAACTAAGTGATCTCAGCATAACTCAGTCAGACCTTTTGAGTAATATGATCAGTGTCAGATTCAGTTCATCCAGTGTTCAGTTGAGAATTCAGTTCTGAGTCTTTCAGTTGGGAGTAGAAACTATCACCAAGTGAGCTCAAGGATGGGATCTCACCTACTAGTAGAGGGTGTCATTCTTAAAAGCAATCCTTGTTCTCTAGAACTACATAGACAGCGTAGATTGACACATCACACCTATTAGTTGAGGGTGGATGATAGACATCATACCTGCTAGATGAGGGTAGATAAGGTGGCTTGACATGCTAGATGAGAGCTCCACCATTCTCGTTTGAGGACCTAGTAGATGAGGGTCACATAGAGTTGTCTTTACCAGTGGTGCGGTAATGACACCCTTTCAACTGGGCATAGGTTGGATCCCACCTGTGGTAGGTTAGGGCATGTTAATTAAGTGACTATTTCCCACAGTTTCAGTTTTAGATTCAGTCTCAGTTTCAGAATCAGTCTTCAAAAATTAAGACTGTCAGATATAGTCATCTATCATTGTGAGGAACTCAGATAGTTTCATTGATTTATGGACCATCCCATCAGATAGACTTGGTCTCACATACAGTTATTTGATATCATAGTTAGAGATATGCCGTCAGATAGGCTTGATCACAGTATCAGATTTCTATTGAGTATGTTTTTTGTCAGAGTTAGATATAATCATATTTCTTATCATTGATAATGCTTCTAAAATCATCTGTTAGAAAGGCTGATCTCGAATCTTGTCAGTTGAAAGCAGTAAAACTAAGAATTCAGTCATTGATGTAAGCACATCCAGATCCTCAGTTATCAGTATCAGATAAGTCAGTGATTCAATATCTCAGTGTCAGTAGTGAGTTCATTCTGCAGTAAAGTGGTATCTGAGTTTTAGTATCTAGAGTTGCGTTAATTGTGTCCATGTTCTGTTCATTCATGTATGTGTTCTCATGCGGCATTTTGATAATTATTCAGTTTACATATTGTGCAAGCATGAACTCTTGCATTAGCCTACCCTGTCTACATACTCGGTATATTTTTGTACTGACGCATTTGCGCTATAGTATTTTATTTGACACCATAGGTTCAGAGGCACAAGATCTAGTTTATCATCAGCAGTTTGGTCCCAGTCAGCAGTAATAGCAGTGAGTCCTGTTCTTTCAAGAACGATTCTCGGTTTACTACTATTGTTTTAGACTTTGTTTATTCTCTGTTGACGAAGTTAGTTGGGGACATGTCCCCTCAACTCCACAGTTCAGACAGTTAGAGGTTTTTCAGATGGATGTATTATTATTTAGTTTTCAGCTTTGAGTATGTATAGATGTGTTGAACCTTATGGCAAGTTTCTACATTTTTTCTAGATATTATGCAGTGTACAGGTACAGATATCAAAAAGGGTTAGCTTGTGGTCCTTTGGGTGAAACCCCTAATTTTTTTGAATCAAAATGCTACATGGTGCTCAGACCTCGAGGGACCACAAGCTAATCCATGACTGATATTTATACCTGTACACTGCATATATAATCTAATAATGAGGAAAACAATGAACATGTAGGCCATAAGGTTCAACTGAATAAAGAATCTGCCAAAATATAATATCCATATGGGTGGAAGATATCCAAAATAGCTGAAAACTGAATCAAATCTAAACATAAGTCTATATGTTAAATCTGAAAGCCTCTAGTACTGTTTGAATAAGGTGTTGAAGAAACATGTCTCCAACTAACTCTATCTAGCAAAACTGAGATTAAATAATAAATGAAATAAAATAATATCGCCCTCGAATGGATGAGGACTCACTGCAACTCTGCAGCTTGATGCTACTGCTGATCTGGAGCTCGTGTCTTTGAACCTGTGGTGTGACATGAAAGAAAGCACCATAGCACAAATGCATCAGTACAACTGGAGTACTGAGTATACGAGTGAGGCAGGCTAATGCAAAATGGTTTACATGTATGAACGATGCTAACTGACTGACTGATATGAATGTGAGAGCGTAAACATACATACATAGTAACAAAGATCGTGAGTATGAAATGGCTAAATCTATATGCTAATACATGGCTAGAACCGTAGTTCTGATAATATGGATGACTATATCTGACATCACTGAATCTGGTTGAACTCTCTGAGTTTCGTGCTATAACTGAATTTGACCGTACCTAATAGTCCTGGTATACTGATATCTGAAGAACTATCTGACTTTTTTTACTGAGACTAATACTAAAACTGAGGGAGGTAGTTTTTAAATCCACATGCCCCATGTATGCCATTATGACTAAGCTGGAGTCCAATCTCTGCCCCGACTGGAGGGGCGTCAATACCGCACCACTGGTAAGGACAGTTGTGAGTAACCCTTATCTGGTAGGTACTCAAGGTGAGAATAGTGGGACCCTAAAATGACAGGTTAAGCCACCTCATCAACCCTAATCTGATAGGCTATGATGTCTCAACCTACGCTGCTACGTAGTTTTGGAATACAAGGATGACTGCTAAGAATCATACCCTAAACTGGTAGGTTAGTTCCCATCCTTAGGTTCACTCGGTGCTAACTTATACTCCCATCTGAAGAGAATAAACATGATTACACTAACTATACATGGACAGATTAACTGACTTCCATTGACTGACGGAGTAGTACTATTATCTGAGAGTTAACTGAGATCATGAGATTTCTGAGGTTTCCTAAGTCACATGATTGACTGAGTTCTATAGATTATAGCTTGACTGAGATTATCATGACAATATGACATGGCTCTAGGCACACATCTATGTTTTTCAGGTACGAATACCCCCAGGACTCGATAGAAGGAAATTGACACACATGACATGACTTGATCACAAGATTTGAGTCCACAATTCATAATATCATAAGTAGGGGATATCATATTTCATATAGTTATTCAACATCTTAAACCTTGTAGGGAATTCATGGATATATTTCATTTACATATTGTATGTCTCCATTATCTTACATGTTTCATACCACCACAATAGCAACACATGAAAAGCATAGGATTCATATTGAAGTATATAGCTAACATGGACTTGTCATTTAGACATCATAGAACCGTACAAACATGAATTTCTAGCATCCTAATCATTTATCAAACACCTTGCATGCATTCTTTAAGGCAGAGGTGGGTTTCATACTTGCACAATATTAAACCACCTAAAGTTCATGGTTTTCAATTAACAAACATATATATTCCATGAAAACACCTTTAGACATCACATTGAAACTTAAACAACAATCGTCAACATGTACATACTCATATCACCACAAAAAGGTTACAAAATAATATTTAAAACATGGTTATTTAGCTCTATAAATGGATTGGATCCATAGATGAACACTACGCATACCTTAGAAAGGAAACCTTGATGATTTACTGAAGAGTTACTGGATTGGGAAACTTAATTCTTGATTATCTTGGAAAAAGGCTTGAATCTTACTTTTGAGAGATGAGTTTGATGGAAACCCTAATCTTGTGGTTGAGAGCATAAGAGAGGGTTTTTGAGATGCTTAACTAAAGAAAAATGAGAAAATTTATGCCTCTTTAGGGTTATAAGTCGTAGGAAGTGAAGGGAAAAGACCAAAATACCCTTATGAAACAAATTCCCAGTTGCTGAAAATCAAGTTTGACGACATTTGTGACAAGACATCACAAAGGTGGTAAGCAATCAAAAACGTCATCATACAGGAACTGGAATTCATGGTTTCTGCATAAGGCGGATAACCTTTGTGGTAGGGCGTCACAATTATGGTAAGCTACAACAAATGTCGTCACACAGGAGCTAGATTCTGCTGAAAGATGACGACCTTCGTGGTTAGGCATCAAACGTGTGGTAAGCTACCAGAAATGTAATCACTTAGGAGTTGGTTTCTACCTAAGGATGATGACCTTCATGGTAGGGCATCACAAATGTGGTAAGCTACCACGAATGTTGTCATACTATTTCCAACCTGACATGCTGGAGTAAAATAGGAATAATTCTCTTCTCCGATAGCGGATTTAGGCAAAATTGGTATCGTTGGAAAGATAACTCAATTATATATCTATTGATAGGTCATGAGATCAAAAATTCCAAGTATAATGAGAGATATTCTTGTTTTAATCTTACTATAGCAATATCGTTCTCAAGAATTCGATCGGTGAGGAATGTTTTGATTCGTCAGATTTCTGGGAGTTATTTGAAGCCTTAATATACATCTAAGCTACTCATAGTACTATAAAAGAACCATGATGTACTATGTATGAGCTTGATACATGGCTCTAATACTGGTTTGGATTTTTCGAGGTATTACAATATTTCCCCCTTGGAAATATTCGTCCTCGAATGATGACTGCTTGAGCAGGGAGAAAAGATAAAACAATGCATAAACTGATCATGATCAACTGGCACATGATTTTAGGACTGAACTGAATTCTAAAATGAATATAGCCCAACTAAACATGCATATCTGATGCATACTAATAAGCTAAACTCATGAATGCATGATAAGCTATACACTGATACTTAATACTAATTTTATACTGGAATTTTGAACATGTAACTGAAAAAGCTTAAGGAAAATGGTTACCTCAAGCTAAGCCTGAATTAGTGGAGAAAATATAAGGGTACTTGGTTCACATGGCAGCTTTTGCTTCCCAAGTATCTTTCTCCATGGACTGATTCCACCAAAGAACCTTGACTAGAGGGACTTCTTTGTTCCTCAGCCTACGAGTCTAATAGTCGAGGATTTCAACTGGAATTTCTTCATAAGGAAGGATATTCTGAATGTCAATGCTCTGAATAGGGACTATAACTGCTGGTTTACCGGTGCACTTCTTGGGCAAAGAGACATGGAAGACTGGATGAACTGAGGCTAGATTTGATGGCAATTCGAGCTCATAGGCTACCTTGCCGAAGCGACTGAGAATCCTGAAGGACCGACATATCAGGGACTGAGCTTTCCCTTCTTGCCAAATGTCTTCACTCCCTTCATAGGACAGATCTTGAGATAGACATAATAATCGACCTCAAATTCGAGATCCTTTCTATGAACATCCGCATAAGACTTTTGTCGGCTCTGAGCAGCTCGGAGTCTTTCTCTGATCAACTGAACTTTCTCTAAGGCATCGATACTAAGTCAGGCCCTATGACTGTGGTCTCACTAACTTTGAACCAACCGATCAGACACCTACATCTCCTACCATAGAGAGCTTCAAATTGAGCCATCTGAATACTAGAGTGATAGCTATTGTTGTATACAAACTCAATCAAAGGAAAGTGCTCATCCTAGCTTCCCTTGAAATCAATTGCACATGCCCTTAACATATCTTCTAGAGTCTGAATTATCCTTTCTGCTTGACCATTTGTCTGAGGATGAAATGTTGTACTGAGATGAACTTGGGTACTAAGACCCTTTCGGAATGCTTTCTAAAAGTAAGAGGTGAACTAGGTACCTCTATCTGAGATGATAGATAGTGGAACACCGAGTAATCTGACCGAATCCATAATATAGAGTTTGGCATAATCCTTAACTGAGTAAGAGGTACGAACTAGAAATAAACAAGCTAACTTGGTCATTCTGTCTACAATGACCCAAACTGAATCATGCTGATGATGTGTTCTAGGCATACCCATCACGAATTCCATGTTCACTTTTTCTCACTTACAAGTAGGAATAGTTAACTCCTGTATGGAACCACTAGGTTTTTGATGCTCTATCTTAACCTGCTGACATGTAGCGCACTTAACCACAAACTCTGCAACGTCCCTCTTCATCCCACTCCACCAATAGATCTCCTACAAGTCGCGGTATATCTTGGTGGCCCTAGAATGAATAGAGTATCATGCACTGTATGCTTCTACAAGAATTCACTACCTCAAGTTATCTACACCAAGAACACATAGATGACCCTGACAACAAAGAACACCATCTCTCCCTTGGGAGAAAACCTCTACTTCCTGACTCTGAACTGACTCTTTTAGCTTGACAAGTCTAGGATCCCTGTCTGGCTTCTTTTTTACCTTGGAGACTAGAGATGAATTTAAACTACTCTGAACAAATACACCACCCTATGATGAGTCGACTAAGTGAATGACTAGTCTGCTAAGCTGATGAATATCCTGAGCTAATTTCTTCTTACCATCCTCAACATGGGAAACACTACCCATGGACAGTCTACTGAGTGCGTCGGCCACTACATTGTCCTTGCCAGGATAATAAAGGACACTCATGTCATAATCCTTCAAGATTTCTAACCACTTTCTCTGAGAAAGATTGAGATCCTTCTGGGAAAAAAAATACAGAAGGCTCTTATGATCTATAAAGACATCTACACAAACACCGTATAGATAATTCCTCCAAATCTTTAATATAAAGACAACTGCTGCTAAATCAAGGTCATAAGTAGGATAATTCTTCTTGTGCGGATTTAACTATCTGGAGGCGTAGGCTATGACTCTACCATTCAGCATGAGGACATAACCTAAAACTACTCTGGATGTATCACAATATACTACGAATCCATCGGAACCGTCGGGAAGTGCTAAAACTAAAGTTTAGGTGAGTTGAGTCTTCACCTCCTAAAAACTCTTCTCGAAAGGTTCTGACCACTGAAACTTGACCTTTTTATGAGTCAATATAGATATAGGAGATGCAATAGAAGAAAATCCCTTGAAAAACTATCGGTAATAGCTAGCCAAACCCAAGAAACTTCTGATATTTGATGGAGAGATAGGGTGAGGCCAGTTTCTTACCACTTTGGTTTTCTGAGGGTCTACTATAATGCCATCACTAGAAACAATGTGGCCAAGGAATTATACTGATCTTAGCCAAAATTCTTACTTACTGAACTTGGCAAACAACTGGTGATCCCTAAGAGTCTGAAGAACAATTATGAGATGGTCTGAATGATCACGCTCTATGTGAGAATAGACTAGAATATCATTTATGAAGACTATGATGAATTTTTCCAAGTACGGTTTAAATACCCAGTTCATCAAGACCATGAAAGCTATAGGGGCATTGGTAAGACTAAAGGACATGACTAGAAATTCAAAGTGACCATACCGAGTACGAAAAACTGTCTTCGAAATGTCACATTCTCTAACTCTGAGCTTATGATAGCCTGATCTGAGGTGTATCTTGGAGAAATAACTGGCACCCTGAAGTTGGTCAAACAAGTCTTCTATCCTAGGCAGTGGATACCTATTCTTGATCGTGACTTTGTTTAGCTGATTGTAATCAATACACATTCTGAGAGAACCGTCTTTCTTGCGCACGAATAAGACTGGTACACCCCATAGGGATACACTGGGCCTGATGAATCCCTTGTCTAAGAGATCCTTCAACTGATCTTTTAGTTCCTTGAGTTCTGCTGGTTCCATTTTGTATGGCAGAATAGAAATAGGCTGAGTATCTAGGAGAAGGTCTATGCCGAAGTCTATTTCCCTTTTGGGAGGAATGCCTAGAAGATCTTCGAGAAAGATGTCTAAATATTCATTAACCACTAGGACTGATTCAATACTGGGAGATTCAGAACTAGAATCCTTAACATGCATGAGATGATACACATACCTCTTAGAAATCATTTTCCTTACCTGAAGGTAGAAAACAAGCTGACCCCTGAAAGATGAAGTGCTACCCTTCCACTCTAGGACGGGCTTATTCGGGAACTGAAACTGAACTATCCTATTTCTATAGTCGACTATGGCATAGTAGGAATGAATCCAATCTATTTCAAGAATGACATTAAAATCACTCATCTCTAAGTTGACTAAATCAGCTGATGTGGATCTCTGAAATATCATAATCGGGCAGTTCCTGTATACCCACCGAGCTATGATGGTTTTACCCACTGGGGTAGAGAATGAAAAGGGCTCTACTAAAATATTGGGACTAATTCCAAAATCGCCTACAATGTATGGAGTGACAAAAGACAAGGATGAACCTGAGTCTAGCAAAGTATAAACATAAACATGCAAAATCTGTAATGTACCAGTAACCACATCAGGAGAATTTTCCTGATCCTGTCGAGTCTGAAGAGCATAGAGTCTATATAGGCATTGCCCAATAGTAGCACTAAAAGTGGCACCCTGCTGGGTCGGCTGACTAGACTGGGCTATGGAATGATTTTGCTGACCCTGAGAGCCTGGATGAGGACACTCCCTAATTCTGTGGCCTGTCTTACCACAACCAAAATAGATATCACCACCGGCTCTGCAAATACCCTTGTCGTTCTTACCATAAGTATAACAAAGGGGGTTTGTTAGGGCACTGCTACCATTGCCCTAAGATATAGAGCCTGGTGCTCTATCTCTGTTGCCTTTACTGAACTTTGGCACTAGGGCACAAGCGGAGGAAGGGGTTGGAACTGTTGCCTTAGGACAAAAATATAAACGATTTCCTCCTTCTAATTTGGGCTGAGCAAAACTAAAACTGTCTGCTCTTGCTCTCTTGTTCTACCTCTCCCTAGTCTTGACCTTCTACTCCTCTATCTGTTGAGCGTGGGTCATGAGCCTGGCTAAATTCATATCGCCATTTAGCATTATAGACCTACACTCATTTACCACGCTATCATTCACCGCTGACACAAACTTTCTCATCTTAGCCCTATTGTCTGCAAACCACATGAGGGGCATATCTAGCTAGCTGAGTAAATATAATAGAATACTCTCTAACTATCATATTTCCCTGCCTGAGATTGATGAACTCAAGAACTTTGGCCTCTCTCAGCTCTTGGGGAAAGAATCTGTCTAAGAAAGCCGTGACAAATTCTTCCCACTTAATAGGACTTGCATCCCCTAACCTTTCTGCTAACCACTGCTTGTACCAAGTATGAGCGAAATCCTACAATTGGTATGTGGCTAACTCGTCAATCTGAGAAGAAATGACTCCCATGATATCAATGACCTTTTGCACTTGTCAACAAATTCTTGAGGATTCTCGTCTGTCTTAGACCCAAAGAAGGACGGAGGGTTCATTCAGGTGAATTCCCAAATCCTAGTTGCTACTGAATTGGCCACTAGGTTAATCGAAACAACTACTGTTCGTTCATTCTAGGCAGCTACAGATAGAGCAAGAGCGATAAATGCGGTCCTAAACTCCGCATGAGAAACATGTTTGCCCAAAGGATCTTCAAGCTGAGAAGCTGGTTGATTTCTTCTCTTTGGAGGCATGTTTCTGAAATACAAAAAGAGCGGATTAGACTAAGAGACTGACTTGAAATTATGCTTACTAGCATGACATGAATACTAAAGAAATGGAATTGTTCCTAAAACATCTCATAGCCTCCTATACATAAATGTGGTGCGCAACACAACCATGTACAAACCCTATTAGATGTGGCTTTCAGAATTTCTAGGACTCTGTTGAACCTTAGACTCTGATACTAAGTTTATAACAGCCAAATTTTTCTAAATCGAAATGCTAAATAGTGCTCATAACCCCGAGGGACCACAAGCTAACCCATGGCTAATATCTGTACCTGTACACTACATATATAACGTAATATAACATAATAATGTGGAAAACATGAACACGTAGGCTATAAGGATCAACTGAATAAAGAATCTATCAAAACATAATATCCATATAGGCGGAAGATAACCAAAACAGCTTAAAACTAAATCAAAGTTGAACATAAGTCTGAATGTTAAATCTGAAAGCCTCTAAGTATTGCCTGAATAAGGAGTTGAAGGAACATGTCTCCAACTAACTCCATCTATCAAAACTAAGCGAAACTAATAAATGAAATAAAATAATATTGCCCTCAAATGGATGAGGACTCACTCCAACTCTGTGAATGGATGCTACTCCTGATTTGGAGCTCGTGTCTCTGAACCTATGGTGTAACATGAAAGAAATCACCATAGCACAAATACGTCAGTACAACTGGAGTACTGAGTATACGAGTGAGGCAAGCTAATACAAAAGGGTTTACATGCATTAACGATGCTAACTGACTGAATGATATGAATGTGAGAGCGTAAAAATACATACATAGTAACTAAGATTGTGAGTATGAAATGGCTAAATCTTTATGCTAATACATGGCTGGAACTGTAGTTTTGATAACATAGATGACTATATCTGATAGCCCTAAATCTGGTTGAACTCTCTACGTTCTGTGCTATAACTAAATTTGACCGTATCTAACAATCCTGGTATACTGATATCTGAAGAGCTATCTAATATCTTTTATAGAGACTGATACTAAAACTGTGGGAGGTAGTTGTTTCACCGACATGGCCCATGTATGCCATTATGGCTAAGCTGGGGTCCAATCTCTGCCCGGACTGGAGGGGTGTCAATACTGCACCACTGGTAAGGACAGTTGTGAGTGATACTTATCTGGCAGGTACCCAAGTTCAGAATGGTGGGACCCTAAACTGACAGGTTAAGACACCTCATCAACCCTAATCTGATAGGCTAAAATGTCTCAACCTACGCTGGCTACGTAGTTCTGGAACACTAGGATGACTGCTAAGTATCACACCTTAAACTGGTAGGTGAGTTCCCATCCTTAGGGTCACTCGGTGCTAACTTTTACTCCCATCTAAAGAGACTAAACAAGATTCAACTAATTGCACATGGACAAATTAACTGACTTCTATTGACTGACAGAGTAGTACTATTATCTAAGAGTTAACTGAGATGATGAGATTTCTGAGGTTTCCTGAGTCATATGACTGACTGAGTTCTATAGATTATAGCTCGACTGAGATTATTGTGACAACATGACATGGATCTAGGCACAGAACTATGTTTTATGGGTACGAATACCCCCAAGACTCGATAGAAGGAAACTAACACACATGACATGACTTAATCACAAGATTTGAGTCCACAATTCATAATATTATAAGTAGGGGACATCATATTTCATATAGTTATTCAACATCTTAAACCTTGTAGGGAATGCTTGGATATATTTTGTGTATATATTGTATATCTTTATTATCTTACATACTTCATACCACCACAATAGCAACACATGAAAAGCATGGGATTCATATTGAAGTATATGGCTAACATGGACTTGTCATTTAGACATCATAGAACCATACAAACATGAATTTCTAGCATCCTAAGCATTTTATCAAACACCTTGAATGTATGCTTTAAGGCATAGGTGGGTTTCATACTTTCACCACATTAAACCACCTAAAGTTCATGGTTTTCAATTAACAAACATATATATTCCATGAAATCACCTTTAGACATCACATTGAAACTTAAATAACAATTGTCAACATGTACATACTTATATCACCATAAAAAGGTTACAAAATAATATTAAAAACATGGTTCTTGAGCTCTATGAACCGATTAGATCCATAGATGAACACTACGCTTACCTTAGAAAGGAAACCTTGATGATTTGCTGGAGAGTTCTTGGATTGGGAAACTTAATTCTTGATTATCTTGAAAAAAGTTTTGAATCTTACTTTTGAGAGATGAGTTTAATGGAAACCCTAATCTTGTGGTTAAGAGCGTCAGAGAGGGTTTTTAAGAGTCTTACTAAAGAAAAATTGGAAAAATTATGCCTCTTTAGGGTTATAAGTCATGGGAAGGGAAGGGAAAAGACCAAAATACCCTGATGAAATAAATTCCCAGTTGCTGAAAATCAAGTTTGATGACATTTATGACAAGGCGTAACAAATGTGGTAAGCTGTCAAAAATGTCATCACAAAGGAGCTGGAATTGATGGTTTCTACCTAAGGCTGACGATCTTTATGGTAGGCCATCACAGCTATGGTAAGCTACCACAAATGTCATCACACAGGAGCTGGATTCTGCCTAAGGTTGATGATCTTCGTGGTAGGGCATCACAAGTATGGTAAGCTACCACAAATGTCATCACTTAGGAGCTGGTTTCTGCCTAAGGCTGATGACCTTCGTGGTAGGGCATCACAAATGTGGTAAGCTACTACGAATGTCGTCACACTGTTTCTATCCTAACATGCTAGAGTAAAATAGGCATAACTCTTTGCTCCGATATCAAATTTAGGCTAAATCGGTACCATTGGAAAGATAATTCAATTATATATTTTTTTATAATTCATGACCTCAAAAATTCCAAGTATAATAAGAGATATTCTCATTTGAATCTGACTATGGCAATATCTTTCTCAAGAATTCAATCGGTGAGGAATGTTTTGATTCGTCTGATAGCTGGGAGTTATTTGAGGCCTTAGTATACATCTAACCTACTCATAAAACTATAAAAAAACCATGATGTACTATGCTTGAGCTTGGTACATGGCTCTAATATTGTTTTGGATTTTTTGGGGCATTACATCGAGTCCATAAGCACCATGTGACATCTCAAGATAGGATCTAGGGGCGTTATAAACTTGGTATCAGAGCCTAAGGTTCAATAGTGTCCTAGGGAGTCTTAAAACCCACATCTAGTAGAGTCTTGTGCATGGGTTTGTAGAATACCTACATTTATGTACAAGAGGCTACAAGATGTACTTAGGAGTAGTTTCCCTTCTTTCAATATTCAGATCGTGCGAGTTAGAATGAGCTCAAGTTGATCCTCAGTCTAATCCACTTATTTCTTTCAATTACAGAGTATGCCTCATCGCAGAGAATTTGTCCTTGGGGTAGATGACAAGCCCCCATAGCCAGTAGATCCTGAGAATGAGGGTATGTCACATGTAGAGTTCAAAGCTGCATTCACTACCTTAGCACAGGCAATAGCTGCTCAGAACAGTTTGTAGAACTATGTCCTATCTAGGATTTTAACTAACACTCAACAGAATGATAGGAGAGAGCGTAGGATGGATCAGAGGATTAGAACCAATAACTCTACACCAAGATTAAGAGTAGTAACCACTCTCAATTCCATCTGAGATCCTTAACACCAATTTTTCTATCAGTCCAGGCATCGGTACCTAAACCTAAGAATGCTAGTCGAGAGGGAGCATCAAGGTCTAAGCTACTAGGTCGTGGGAAGAGTGTTCTTACCTAACTGTATTGTGAAAAGTATGGTAGGAAGCACAGGGGTGTATGTAGAGCCAGTAGCAATGTGTGTTTCGACTGCAGTGAATCAGAACATAGAATGTGAGAATGTAGAGTGCTGACTCAAATAGGTATACTTCAGGTGCTTCAGACGCGCCTTCATTGAGAAGGATTCCCTAAAATAGACCTGGGTAAGTTATGAGACCTTTTTTTTATGATATGCATTGTTCAGTCCTTTGCTTCCATTTTTAGATTATATGTTAGCATGACTCAAGCATAAGTTTCAGATCTTGATCAATCAATCCTAACCCAGTTATAGGTGCCCCGCGCACCGCCCCAGTATTTTAGCGAAGTGTGTTTAGTAGGACATAAAGCCCCAAGGGGGAGATACCCCATAGTACCAGATGCATGTTCAAATTTTCTTTATAAAATTAGCATCTGTTGTCACTGCATTGTAAATCATTATTGCATTGCCAGTCATGCTTTCAAAAGTTAGCTTAGCCAAACATTCATGCATTAGATATGCACATTCAGTAGAAAGAGTTCAGCTTGTCAGCGTGTGTTCAGTTTTGTATTCATGAGATCATCCCAGTTATGAGTCCATGAATTAGATATACATGCATATTATGAGAATTCAGCTATGAGTATCATCTGTCGAGTGTTCCATGCATCATATCTGCATGCCCAATGTGAGAACTCTATATGTCAATCGTTCCAGTTGTGTAGTCCTGATATGAGATGCTTCTATTTCTTGAGTATGTTCTTTTGATCCATAATCTCAGTCCATTAAGATACATTCAAGGACGAATGTTCTCAAGGGGGAGATAATGTAATGCCCCGTTAAATCCTCTTCCAGTTTGAGCCTCAGAGCGTATTTGGAAAAGAGAAAATCCAAGTCAAAATGTTTCAGAAATATCCTCCCAAGTATAAAATACTTTGAAATGTCTGGAAATCTATTTGAGAATGAATTAAGATCATAGAGGTCTCCTAACTCATGGTTGAGTTGAAAGCTTTCCTATCGTTTAAGTTTTAGAGACCATAAAAATTTGGGTCAAATTCAATCCACCATAACTCATTGTATATAAAGATCTGGGTGGCTTACTATATATCAAATGAAAGATCATTGAATTATCTTTCCAACGATACTAATTTTGTCAAAAACCGATATCAGAGAAAATAGTTATGCTCATTTTATACTAGCACGTCAAGATGGAAAATGGTGATGACGTTTCTAACGGGCTATCATGTTTCTGACAAAGTTTTAGACAACATCGTCACATTCTGATGATATTTCTGACAATGTCGTCAGCTTTGGGTAGAAAACCAAGAATTGGACCCCTTCTTGTGATGACCATTGAACCTGACGGCCTGTCACGGATGGCATCAAAAACATTTTTCCAGCAATTCAAGGGCATTTTTGCAAAGGTATTTTTTTCATTCTCCACCTTTTTGAGCCTCTATAAATATGAGAACCCTCATTCAAACCCTAAATTCATCATTTTTCTCTTTCAATTCTCTTAAGAATATTTATCTAGGGTTTTATCAAGAACCTTAATCCTCCAAAAATGATCCATAAATCTTCAAGATTTCTTCAAGAACTAAGTTCCTCATAGTTTAGGCTTCGAGAATAATTTATTACAAGTGCAGATAGAGACTCAAAAATTAGAATTCATCTAATTTCAGAGGTTAAGGTATGTAGATGTTGATTCTTGGGTCCCTTTCATCCAAGAAGCTCAAGAACCCTTTTTAAAACTAAAAGATTTTTATGTTTTAGGAGTTGTTAATGATTTGTATGAGTTGAAATAGATGTTTAATGTTTTGTTGAGTTTTTATTTATGTTTTCCTACAAAATTTATGAGCTTTGACCCTACTATGTAGAATTCATGTGATGTTTGTGATAGACCCTCTTGAAGTTGTTTTTCCATGTGATGTGTTCATGACTTTTGGGTGTAGAAATGGTTGAATAAGTGAATAACTTTACCCATAGGTTTGATAAAGAGCTTAGTGAAGCATAAGGGCCACTATAGTATGTTGAATAGGAAACCCCAAATTGTGAGCTAGTCCATTCATGACTTAGTGATTTAAATGTGCCAAGATAGTATGAAATCCCCAAGTAGGTGTAAAATTGATCGTGTCTAATGGTTATTGAAAGACCCTAGTGAACAAGTTGAGATATGATAGTTGTAAATTCCCCGATTTTATGCTCTTTGATATATGCTAAGCTTGTAATACATGTCAAGTGGTTAGCAAGTAAATAGTGACGTGTTAGTATGAAGTTTCCCCAAAATCAAGTGATATCCAAATACATTACAAGACTGATATAGGTATGAAGTACTTGATGTAAGATCTCTTTGAATTGGTTATAATCTAATATCATGTCTTCCCTAGGCTAGTATATTATAGTGAACCGATGTTGACGATCCTTAAAGGTTTGGAGTGTCCCTTTGGTGGTTGTGATGATGAATAGATGTCTATGTTTCCTAAATGCTTAATGTGATGTCGTAAGGATCTTGAGAACTACTTGAAGTGATTCTTTAACGATTGTGATATTACATAAATAATTGCAATGATGAATGAATACTTGTAATGATGAATAAATGATTGTAGTGATGAATGGATGATTGTGACAATGCATGAATGATTTGTGATAAAGAATGATTATGTATTACTTTTATGTTGTCGAGTCCTGGGGGTATTTATACCCAAAAATAAAGCTGTTGTCTAGACCCCATGTTAGTTTCTCGATGATTCCAATTTATCCATGATTCTCAGAACTCGGTGAACTATAGAACTCTATATCCTTAGACAAGTGTGAAGCTTAATAAAGCTCAGTAATCTCAGTTATCTCTATAATCTTTATTTCGCTAGTAATCTAGCCTCAGGCCTATAATCAGCTTAGTTCTAATAGTATTCAAGTCATTCAATCCTAATCTCAGAACTAATTTGAGTAATCTATTCAAGCTCTATATCATCAGTCAGATACCATGATTCAATATCTTTTTCATCAGATATAGAACCAAGTGATCTCAGCGTAAATCAGTCAGACCTTTTAAGTAATATGGTCAGTGTCAGATTTATTTCAGCCAATGTTCAGTTGGGAATTTAGTTTTGAGTCTTTCAGTTGGGAGTAGAAACTAGCACCGAGCGAGCTCAAGAATGGGATCTCACCTACTAGTAAAGGGTGTGATTCTTAAAAGCAATCCTTGTGATCCAAAACTACATAGTCAGTGTTGGTTAAGACATCACAGCTGTTAGTTGAGGGTGGATGAGAGACATCATACCTGCTAAATGAAGGTAGATGAGGTGGCTTGACCTACTAGATGAGGGCTCCACTATTCTAGTTTGAGGACCTACTAGATGAGGATCACATAGAGTTGTCTTTACTAGTGGCGCGGCAATGACACCTTTTAAACTGGGGCACAGGTTGAACCCCACCTGTGGTAGGTCGGGGCATGTCAGTTAAGTGACTACTTCACACAGTTTTATTTTTAGATTCAGTCTCAGTTTTAGAATCAGTCTTAAAAAATCAGGACTATCAGATATAGTTATCTATCATTGTAATGAACTCAGACAGTTCCATTGATTTATGGACCATCCCATCTAATAGACTTGGTCTCACATATAGTTAGTTGATATCATATTCAGAGATATGCCATCAGACAGGCTTGATCACAGTATCAGATTTCTATTGAGTATTTTTTTTGTCAGATTTAGATATAATCATATTTCTTATCATTAATAATTCTTTCAAAATCATCTATTAGAAAGGTTGATCTCTAATCCTATCAGTCGAAAGTAGTAAGTCTAAGAATTCATTCATTGATGTAAGCACATCCAGATCCTCAGTTATCAGTATCAGATGAGTTAGTGATTCAGTATCTCAGTATCAGTACTGAGTTCAGTATGCAGTAAAGTGGTATATGAGTTTCAGTATCTAGAGTTGCATTAATTGTGTTCATGTTATATGTATTCATGTATGTGTTCTCATGCGGCATTTTATGATTATTCAGTTTAGATATTGAGCATGAATGAACCGTTGCATTATCCTACCCCGTCTACATACTCGGTACAATTTTGTACTGACGTATTTGTGCTATGGTATTTTATTTGACACCATAGGTTCAAAGGTACAGGATCCAGTTTATCCCCAGCAGTAGTAGCAGTGAGTCCTCTTCTTTCGAGAATGAGTCTCAGTTTTCTACTATTATTTCAGACTTTGGTTATTTTTTGTTGACGAAGTTAGTTGGGGACATATCCCATCAACTCCATAGTTCAGATAGTTAGAGGCTTTTCAGATGGATATATTAGTATTCAATTTTCAACTTTGAGTATGTATAGATGTGTTGAACCTTATGGTAATTTTTCGCATTTTTTCAGATATTATGCAGTGTAAAGGTATAGATATCAATAAGGGTTAGCTTGTGGTCCTTTGGGTCCATAAGTACCATGTGACATCTCGGGATGGGATCTGGGGGCGTTACAACATTGGACCCTAATAATATATTTAGGGCATGTAGATTATAGCAAGCTCTCACTGTTGCATTTCAGTATTCAGTAATAATTCTATTCAGGTTAGCTTGACCATAGCATACAGTTTATCAGTCATTCAGTTACTAGTATTTTAGTATTTCAGTTTACAAACTACTTCAGTGTAAGATTATATGCTTGGTCAAGTATTCTCATATTTTACAGCTTTCATATATGTTATGTATCAGTCATCATCTTATGTTACTCAGCCACTCACTATTTCATGCATACTCAATTATCTCATAATATTCAGCCAGTCCGTATTTTATGCACATGAACCTATGCCTTTCAGCCTAACCTCATCTTATACACCTATACATTTAATGTATTGTCCGCATACTTTCTTTATACTGTGATGTCTTATAGCATAAGTTCAAATGCATAATTTCCTAACCGCACTTAGATAAGTTTAGCACTCCAGCAGTAGCGGCAGTGGTGAGTCCTCATCTTTTGAAGATAAGTTTATCTCCATCCAGTATTTTAGTATTTTCCTATTTGAGTCTGTTTAGAGTTAGTTGAGGGTTTGTCCTATCAACTCCCCAGTTAGTCAGTTAGAGTCTTCTTAAACATTCAAACGGTTAGTCAATTTATCAGTTATTTTATTAGTCTTTCAGTATGTTCTCAAATGCTTAGATTTAAGATATACTAGTATTTTAGTATTTTTAAGCCTTATGAATTTACTCAGTTATTTTTGCATATATTGATGATTATCAGTTTACTCAGTGCTCACAGCAGGTACCAGCTCATGGGTTATCTTATGGTAGGGGGTAGCCTTGGGTCGTGACAAAACTTAGTACCAGAGCCAAAGGTTTTACAATAACTTGGGGAGTCTTAAAATCCACGTTGAGTAGAGTCTTCTGCATGGGTGTGAAGCACGCCATACTTAAGGACAAGAGGCTAAAAGATATTTTAGGGAAAGTTTCCCTTATTTTAGTATTCATGTCATACGAATGAGCATAAGCTCTATTTAGACTATCTTTCTAATCCATCCTTTATCCCATTACAGAATATGCCTCCCAAAAAGAATAACAGAAGACGAAATAGAAATCAGTCTACACCTCATCCTATTCAAGAAGATCCCCTAAACAAGCATGTCTCTTATGCTGAGTTTAGATCTACATTCACTACCTTAGCTTACTCAGTAGCAGCTTAGAATAATCAGCCGAATGCTGCCCCAGCCAATCCAGTTTCCAACACAGCTGCAGCTAGGATTTGGGACTTTACCCAAATAAATCCCTTCTTTATTTTTAGGATCTATGTCTGAGAAGGATCCGTAGGAATTTTATAACATAGTTCAAAAGGTGACTAACATTATGGGTGTCACCTCAAGTGAGAGTGCATATTTAGTTGCTTACCAGTTGTAGGATATAGATTATACCTGGTATAAGCAGTAGAATGAGGATAGGGGAACTGATGTAGGGGTTGTAGAGTGGGAGAAGTTAGATAGGTTCTTTTCCTTAGAGTTGATGTAATCTAAGGTGCTGGAGTTTATTAATTTGAAGATGGGTAATATGAGTGTGAAGGAGTATTCACTTAAATTTACTCAGTTAGAGAGGTATGCTCTTTTGATGGAGGCTGATAATGAATCTAGAATGATTAAGTTTGTTTCTGGTGTAGATGATAGTGGGGTCAAAGAGTATAGGACTTCTATGTTGGTTAAGGAGATGGATATATCTAGGATTAGGGTCTATGCTTAATAAATTAAAGAACAAAACCTTAAGAAGAGAGAGAGAGAAGAAGAATAAGAGGGCCAGAATAGGTAGTTTTGATTTTTGTTAGCCTAGGTCAGAGGGGGTTAACTGTTCTTAGTTCTATCATAAATCTTTAGCCTCAACTCCATCTTTAGCTAGTGTGCCAGTGCTAAAGTTCAGGAAAGACAATTTTGGTAAAGCGCCAGGATCTAAGTCCCAGGGTAGTATGTACAATGATCGTACTAATCCTCTTTGCTAGAAATGTGGTAGAAATCATCAAGGTGTGTGTAGAGCTGGTAGTGATGAGTGTTATGGATATGTTAAGCTAGGCCAATAGATGGGGGAGTGTCCTGTAGGTATGTAGAAGGGTAGGAATGATCGCCAGCAGGAACAAACCAACTCTACAGCAGTTCCAGCAGGTCATCCGACACTACAGGGTAGTACTTCCAGTTCCAACAGTGTACAATGCCAAAATAGGATTTATGAACTCCAATCCTTAAAGGATTAAGAAAGTTCTCCTGATGTACTTACTGGCACGTTACATGTCTTTAACCTTTATGTATATGCTTTGTTAGACCCCATAGCTTTGTTCTCCTTTATAACCCCTATATAGCTATTAATATCAGTGTCAATCCCAAATCTCTAGCAGAAGCCTTTTCAGTGTCTACCCTAGTAGGTGTCTCTATCATAGCTAGGCAGGTATAAAGGAACTATTCGATCATAATATCTTAAAAAGTCAACTTATTTGATCTTGTAAAGATAGAGATGATTGATTTTAATGTCATTCTCAGCATAGATTGGCTCCACTCATGCTATGCCTCAGTCAATTTTAGAAATAGAGTCATTCAGTTTTAGTTTCCCAGTGAACTAGTTATTGAATGGAGGGGTAGTACTTCAGTGCTTAGGGGACGAATTGTTACATACCTTAAGGAAAGAAAAATGATTTTTAAATGTTATGTTTACTATTTTGTTCAAGTTAAAGAATCTAGTTCTAAGACCCCAAGTCTCGAGTCAGTTTCATGGGTAAGGGAGTTTTTTGACATTTTTCCTAAAGATTTTCTTAGAGTTCTACTTGAAAAAGAAATTAACTTTGAAATAGATCTCCTACTAGATACCCAACCTATCTCTATCCTACTCAATAAAATGACTTCTGTTGAGGTTAGGGAGTTAAAAGAACAGCTGAAAGATCTCTTAGATAACGGATTTATCAGTCCCAATATTCCCCATGGGGTATTGCAGTCCTTTTCATGAGTAAGAAAGACAATTCTCTTTGAATGTACATCAATTATCGTCAGTTGAACATAGTCGCAATCAAGAATAAATATCCACTCCCCAGGATTAATGACTTGTTTGACCAACATTAGGGTGCCAGTTATTTTTCTATGATAGACCTTATATCCAGCTATCATCAGCTCAGAGTCAGAGAATATGACATTCCAAAAATAGCTTTTAGAACTTGGTATGGTCTCTTCGAATTTTTATTTATGACTTTTGGACTAACGAATGTCCCAGCAGGTTTCATGGACTTGATGAAAGAGTGTTCAAGCAGTACTCAAATATTTTCATCATAGTTTTCATTGATAATATTCTTGTCTACTCCTATAGTGAAAATGATCATACAGACCATCTCAGAATTGTATTGCAGACTATTAGATCCCATCAGTTATTCGCTAAGTTCAGTAAGTGTGAGTTTTGTCTAAGATCAATAATTTTTAGTGTCTATATTATTTCAAATTATGGCATTAAAGTTTACCCTCAAAAGACCAAATCAGTTTGAAACTGGCCCAGACCTATCTCTCCATAAGATATTAGGATTTTCTCAGGTTTGGATGGATATTACCGATGGTTTCTTGAAGGGTTTTCATCTATTGCGTCCCCTAAATATCTCAATCTGAGAAGAAAGTAAAATGTTAGTGGTCAGATTCTTGTGAAAAGAGTTTTCACGAGTTAAAGACTTGACTCACCTCAGCCCAAGTCTTGACTTTTCTAGATAGTATAGATGGGTTTGTTGTTTACTATATGCTGCTAGGGCTGGTCTTTGTTGTTTATTTATGTAGAGAGGTAAGTTCATAGCCTATGCCTCTAGACTACTTAAACCCCATGAAAAGAATTATCCTACCTATGATGTTAAATTGGAAGCTTTTGTTTTTCCTTGAACATTTAGAGGCATTATCTCTGTGGGGTGCATGTCTATGTGTTCACAGATCACAAAAGCTTAAAGTATGTATTTTGCAGAAAGATTTAAATCTTTATCAGAGAAGGTGGTTAGAGTTGTTAAATGATTATGATATGAGTGTTTTGTATCACCCGAGCAAGGACAATGTAGTGGCAAATACCATTAGTAGATTGTCTATGAGTGTTGTTGCTCATGTTGAGAATGATAAGAAAAGGTTATTTCAGGAGGTTCATCGGCTTTCTAGATTAGGTGTTCGGTTGGTTAATTCAGCTAAAGGTAGTTTATAGGTTCAGAATAGTTTAAAATCTTCATTGGTTGCCGAAGTGATGAAGAAGCAATATAGGAATTCCATCTTGGTTAAGTTAAAGAAGTCAGTTAGAGATAATAAAGTAGTGGTTTTCTCCCAAGAGGGAGATAGTGTGTTGCAATGTCAGGGTTGGTTATATGTGTTGTGTGTTGATGGGTTAAGATAGAAAATCCTTACAGAAGTATGTAGTGTGAGTTATTCTATTCACCCAAGAGCCACTAAGATATAACCTAATTTATGGGAAATATATTGGTGGAGTTGTATGAAGAGGGATATATAACAAAGTTTGTAGCTAAGTGTTCTAACTATTAACAGGTTAATGTTGAACACCAGAGGCCCAGTGGTACATTGTAGGAGTTTAGTATTCCCAGTTTGAAGAGGGAAGAGGTGAACATAGATTTCATGATGGGTTTTCTTCGTACATATTGTTAACATTATTCAATATGGGTTATTGTAGATAGAATAACCAAATCAACTTATTTTTGCCAGTTCATTGTTCTTATTTAGTCTAGGACTATGCCAAGCTCTATATTAGAGAGTTAGTAAGGTTTCATGGTGTTGTCTATCATTTCATATAGAGATACTCAGTTTACCTCTCACTTTTTTAGAGCTTTTCAAAAAGGTCTTGGTACTTAGGTTGATATCAGTATAGGTTTTCTTCATCAAATAGATGGTCAGGTAGAGAGGACCATACATACCTCAGAAGATATGTTAAACGCATATGTTTTTTATTTCAGGTGAAGTTGGGATGATCACTAAACTTTTTTAGAGTTTGCCTACAATAACCTTTATCACTCAGTATTCAGATGGCTCTATTTGAGGATCTCTTTAGGAGGAGATATAGATCTCCTATTTTTTGGTTTGAGGTAGGTGAGGCTGCTTTGGTAAGGCTAGATTCAGTGTTTGATGTGATAGAGAAATTTTAGTTAATCAGGGAAAGGCTTAAGATAGCCCAAAGTTGATAGAAATCCTATGCAGATGTGAGGTAAAAAAATCTTGAGTTTGAAGTTGGGGATTTGGTGTATTTAAAGATCTCTCCTATGAAAAGAGTGAAGAGATTGGGCAAGAAAGAGAAGCTCAGTCCCTGATATGTTGGCCCTTACATAATCTTGAGTCATTTTGGGAAGGTAGCTTATGATCTTGAGTTGCCTACAAATCTGGCATCAGTGCATCCAGTGTTCCATGTCTCTTTATTAAAGAAGTGTGTTCGTGACCCAACTGTTGTAGTCCCTTTAAAAAGAACGTATGTTTATGATAGCCTTTCTGATGAACAAATCCTAGTCGAGATCCTAGATCATTAGATTCATAGACTAAGGAACAAAAGAAGTTCCCATGGTCAAAGTTCTTTGGCAGAATCTGTTCATTGGGGGATCCACTTTGGAAGCAGAAGCAGATATGCATACCAAGTACCCTTATCTTTTCTCCACAAACTCAAACCCATCTTAAGGTAATGGTTTTCCCTAGATTGTTTCTTTCTATTCTTGGTCCTATCTATTTAATTATTCTTATCTCATTAGCATGCATTCACAAATTCAGTCAGTCATGTATCATGTTTTAGACTAATTCATGTAATCATGTTTTCAGTTATGCATGCTCAGTATGTAATCACAATTCCTCAGTATTCTTAGCTTAATCAGTCTCATTTGAGGATGAATGTTCCCAAGGGGGAGATATTGTAATACGCTGAACTTTTCTTAGCTTAGTTTAGCTCATAGTGCATGCATAAGAGACCTAAAACCTGAAAATTTAGCTAAGACTTGGCAACTTCGCCTTATTTTTGACCTTGTAACTTCAAGGATGTTTAAAGTGACCTTCCCAACCCTGATACATAAGTTTTTTGAGTTAATTCATGTTTAGGGGTGCAAGGGGCATGTCTCGAGGAAGTTTCAAATTTTTTGGACGAGGATTAAGGCACATTTGAATTTCAATTCCAGAGCCTCACTACAATTATGGCGTGTTGTGGTAGTATAGGGATGAGGCTGTTGGCGCGTAGTTGTGTCCCTCAATTGTGGTCCAGTTGTGAATTTAAATTCCTAAAGGGTAGTCTTGTTTTTTCCCATTGCCCAAATTCATAAAAAAAAACATGGGATTTAGCTTCAGTTAGGGCATTATATGCCCAAATTCTCCAATTTTACTCTTAAAAACAAACCCTAATCACTCCTCCAAGTTCAATAATTCCCTTCCTTTCACTTCTATAAAACTCATGAATTCAAGCTTCACCATCCAAGAACTTTCAAGAAAGTTGTTCTCTTTTAAGATTTAGGCCTCAAAGGTATATGTGATGTTCATTCATGGGCCTTTTTCACCCATAGAGTCTAAGAACCTATTTTGATATTAAATAATGAATTATTATGAATTTTACATGCTTATAATGAATTACCTTCATAAAGCTCATATGAATTCTGATTTTGTATTGGGTTTACAAGTGTTTTGATGGAATGGAACCTTTACACATTTAAATGATGATATTTTCATGTTAAATCCATAACTCATGGTTTAGTACTATAATTGTGCTATTATCACATGATTTACCCATTCCCATGTTTAAGTTCATAATTCCCTTGTGTTTGACAAAATGCCAAAGTGATGGATTTTGAATAATGTTTTCCCGTTATGGTTTCAAAGCTTTCATGAGACCTTATTGTTATTCTCATTCAGTGTTGGGGGCTATGATTACCTATAATTTAACTATTTACATAGTTTCAGTATTTATAGAATGAGTTTTGATATACAATAATCATTATCCTTTAGTCAGTTATTATGATCAGTTAATTGGTTCAGTTAAGATTAGTTTAGTCCAATAATTAGTGTCTTTCAATTGGGAGTAAATCTTATCACTAAGTGAACATAGGGATGACGTCTTCCTTATTTGTTAGGCATAAGGAATTTGTCACCCCCGTCAGTTAGGCATGAGACATTGGTAGCAGTCCTTAAGTTCTAGACCTACGGTACCATTGTAGAGTATGAGGGATCCCTTATCAGTTAGGCATTACACCCTAGTCCTTTGGGACATAAGATTAGTGTATCCACACAGCTAGTGTTAGTATTCGTGGCACAGTACTAACAACGTTCCAACTGGAATTACTGGTTGGACCCCAAATATAGACTTAGGGCATGTCGGTTATAGCTAGATCCGACAGACACATTCCAGTATTCTGTACAGAATTCAGTTCAGGTTTGCTTGACCATAGCATACAGTTTATCAGTCATTTAGTTACCAGTATTTCAATATTTCTATTTGCAGACTTCTTCATTATAAATTATATGCTTGGTCATGCATTCTCAGATTTTACAGCTTTCACGCATGTTATGTATCAGTCATCATCTTATGTTACTCAGCTAGTCATTATTTCATGCATATTCAGTTAACTCATGCTATTCATCTAGCCAGTATTTTATGCACATAGACCTATACATTTTAGCCTAACCTTATTTCATTTACTTGGACATTTAAAGTAATGACCGCATACTTTATTTGCACTATTATGTCTTATATCACATGTTTGGATGTATAGTTTCCTGACCTCGCTTAGATAAGTTCAGCACTTCAGCAGTAGCAGCAAAGGTAAGTCCTTATTTTTCGAGGACAAGTTTATCTTCCTTCAATATTTTAGTATTTCTCTATTTGAGTCATTTTGAAGTTAGTTGGGGGTTCATATTATCAACTCCCTAGTCAATCAGTTAGAGGCTTCTCAGACATTTAGACAATTAGTCAGTCTATCAATTGTTATCATTGTTTATAGTATGGTCTCAGATGCTCAGATTTATAATTTATCAGTATTTCAATATTTTTAAACCTTATGACGTTACTCAATTGCTTTCGCATATGTTGATCATAATCATTTTAATCAGTGCTCACAGGAGGTACCAATTCATGGGTTTGATTGTGGTTAATTATTACCGTAAGCACCATTATCGAGACTAGGGGATAGACTCTAGTCATGACAAATAACAACTATAATTTAAGTATTGAGATGGCGCGTTTTGAGGCTTTGTATGGTAGGAGATGTAGTTCTCAAGTCGGGTACTTTACGAGTTTTGAGGTTAGGCCTCATGGTATTGATTTTCTTTAGGAGTCACTAGATACAGTCAAGGTTATTCAAGACAGGTTGAGAGTAGCTTAGTATAGGCAGAAGGCCTACGTAGACTATAGGCTTCGTGCCTTGAGATTTGGATTTGGCGACCATGTATCCTCCATGTATTGCCAATAAAGGGTGTGAGTGAGGTTCGGGAAGAAGGGAAAGGTTTGTCCGAGGTATATTATAACTTTTGAGATTCTTCATACCGTTGTCGTGGTAGCATATGAGTTAGCTTTTCCTCAAAATCTCATTGTCTTTCATCTAGTTTTCCATGTCTCTATGTTGTGCTGGTATTTTCCTGATCCATGCCATACTTTTATATGGTACTCAATCTAGTTGGATGAGCATTTAACTTTTGTAGAGGAGTCGATGCTCATTTTGGCTAGTAATATGAGATGGTTGTACTCTTGAGAGACTCCTGTCGTTAAGGTTCAGTAGAGACACTGCCCAGTGGAAGCGGCCACCTAAGAGATCGAGAGTGAGATACGAGGCCAGTATCCTCACCCATGTAAGACTTTAGCTATTTCCTAATCTTTAACTTCCAGGGATGAAATTTTCTTTAGTAATGGATATTGTAATGACCCTTCAAATCATTTTCCATATTTTTGCTTATTTTTTCCATTAAAGATTTTCCATAGCTTCCCCAAGTCATTTATGACTTATTGGGACTGACATTTGGTTACCAAGCAGTTTGTTTGGTTTTTAGAACTAATTTCCTATTTTGAAGTCTTTGCCAGTTCCAAATGGCCACCGGGTGAAAACTTCAATAAAATAATCCTTGATGAAATTTTAACTATGCCAGCAGCTTTGAAATATCTATTTTATGCTAGGTAGACCTTTGGTTTGGGTCTCCATGTACCCAAACTCATTTCAACCTATTGTTCGAAAATTTGGAAAATTGGAAATAAGGTATAGGATCCATATTTTGTTGAAAAGACCTCAAATGGGAAATATAATTTTGCCATCGCATCTGAAACATTTAATTTATTGTTGTTACACATTTCATTTTTTATATCGGATTTATAATGAATCCTGAGGCCTTAGTAGAAACTTTGAATGATTTATAAGTTTCAGTTGGTTTCTGGGGCCTCTTTAATCTCACCATTTGAGTGAAGATCGCACCAGTATGTGTAGGGTGAGTAGTGCGATCACACTAGAGGGTGTGGCGATCACAACATTTGCTTCCAAGTCCAGGGTGTTCGATTGCACACGGAAGTTTGTGATAGCAGCACCTGATTACTTAGAAGAGGTATAAATAGACACCTTAGGTCATGAATTGGCCTATTTTTTACCCACACCTTAAGAGAAGAAAACTTAAATAGTTTGATAACTAAAAATTGATACTTATGGGTGAATTGGGAACTTGATTAACATCTATGTTTATGATTATCATCCAAATTAAGGTAAGATTTCATCCCTTTCTTTGTGGATTTTGATGATTTCTTTACCAAAACTCTAATAGATTGAGGGCTTTATTTTACCCCTAAATTAGCTTAGTTCGTACCCATTGTTAAGGATTATGATTCCTTTATATGTATAAATTTGAGGTTGGCCTCTAAGACGTGATTTCCATAAGTGGGACCCACATGGGGTTTTTTATGTTGTTTTTGAACCCAATGCATAATGGTGCAATATGGGTATCATTATTCTTGTATTGACTTGTAGAATATGATTTTGATAGCTTGGCATCTTGAAGAGGCTTCTCAAAAGGGAAAAGCAAAATTTAGCAGTTCGTGATCTTTCTTCGGGGATGAGGTAGGCTAGGTTTATCCCTTGTTAGATTGATCTATATGATAGTATATTTGTGATAACTTGTTGGATTAGGATGGGTTTTAGGTGTTAGAATGTTAAGATGCAAGACTTGTAATTAGTTGGATCATTTAAGTTATTTGGGACTATAGTGTTAGAACGCTTAGTTTGTTGCCTTGAACCTTAGTGAATTAGACTTAATGTCCCATGTTTAGCATGAGAATGCTTTAGGTTGCTCAAGTTAGATGGATTTACTTTTCCTCCTATGTTTAGGGTAAGATTACCCTTAGTTGTTTATACTAGTGAAGTTTACCTTAGTTCCAATGGACTTAGTTATACCGCTTGAGTAGAATTTCTACCTTAGGGTTAAATATGGGTTATACTATATCTAATAGTTGATTTATATATGGTAGCGTAGTCTGGGTTTGGTTTTGACTTAGAATGTACTTTGGAGATTTAGAAGTGGGCTCTTTGACCCACCATAAGCCAAGATTTGATATAGTTCCTATGAAACTCTTATACATTGCTAAATGCCTAAAGAATTCTCTTTTTAGGCAAGGTTGAGAAAATCCTTTGTACTTTTTTGTTATGATGAATGTCATTTGAATAAATTCCCAATGATTATGGCATATTTATGAGTTATTGGTTAAGCTCATGATGAGCCATTGAATGAAGTTATTGTTTCTGCTATTAATTGGGCTACTGAGTATATTATTGAAAGAGCGCTTGAATATGATATTGCCTAAGCCATGAATTATGATATTGACTATGTTATGAGCTATGGATCACACTATGGATTAGCTATTGCTCAAGTTATTGATAAACTATCCTTTTGCTAATGATAGGCCACTGATTATATACTATCAATAGGTCATTGCCTATGATATTATTTAAGATATTGATCATGCTAAGAAATTACGCTATAATTATGCTTGAAAATATTCCTTATGATGATATTAGCAATGGTTCCATGAATTATGTTAGAAATCATGCTTATTAATTTTATGGGAAATTATGTTACTAATTAGGCTTGAAAACATAAAACTTCATTATATAATTGCTTATGTTGTTGATTTTGCCACTGATAATGATTATGTATGTATATTGATGTCTGGTAAGGTCGTAGCATATTATGATGATATGACGTTGCCCGGCAAGGCCGAAGATACTATGATGATATGATGATACCTCGCAAGGCTGGAGGATATTATGATTATGTTGATACTCGACAAGGCCAGAGGATGATAACATTGATGTACCTATGTGTACCTCTACCGGTTTGAGTCCAGCTAACCCTATATATGGAAATTATATGCTTATATATATATATATATATATATATATATATGAACTTTGGTATGTTGTCAATTATATGGATATAATTATATCCTACTAGTGATAAATGCTTATAAAGTGGTGTAGTTGATGATAAATGTTAAATCAGGGTTATGGTGGATATTGTTTTAATGGTTAACAATGAATAGTTGATAATCAGGAAGTAGTAAAATGATGTTTAGTTAGTACATGGTGTTAGTGATAAATGATAGCTACTTAATGAATGTTGTCTATTTGATGAATGTATGGTAAATAATAAACTAAGTGATGACTAGAGGTTATATGATGGATAATAATCTAATGGATTAATTAAGTAAAGACCTTTAGTTATTAAGTGGTGACTAATGAGTAGTTGTGATAAAGTGGTTAATGATGGTAATATTATGAATTATGGGTACTTGTCTAAAGTTGGTAAATTATTAAATATAGGTAATGATCATTTCAGGATAATTGTGGAATAATGGTTAAATAACGATAAGTTATTTGTAATGTTAGTTAAATCCTTTATTCTTCTCTTGGGTGCACTCTCCAGTGGTATGGGAGGTTATGATGAGTTCTTTAATTTTCTGCACCAGTTGGCATATGAGATCAAACTTTGTGATTATGTTTGCTTGTGTTTATGCTTTATGATGTATTTTACTATCCCAAATTTTGTATTTATTATGTACGGCAATATTGGCATGTGTTGATTCCGTATGTTATATTGTTATTCCAGCTCAATTATTTATCTTGAACAATGGTATTAGAGGTTATTCAGGTTCGTTTTTATAACTTGATTTAGTTTATGTTATTTCAAATTGTATCATTCTTATATCATGATTTAGCTCAGTCAGCCAATGATGCCTATTAAGTACTCATTGTTTTGGTACTCATACTACACTTCTATATCATTTTGGTATAGATCGAAGTACTATCTATCATCATTGACCGTTATTTGTGCAGTGTTGATCCTTTGGAGATTGGGTGAGCTCTTAGAGTTGTGAGTCGCCCATTTCTTTCTATCTTATTGTTATTCAGTTTTTTGTATCGAGATAGATGTATTAACTTTTTTTCTAAGTCTTTTGGATTGTATTATTGACATTAGATGCTCTTGTACTGGCTCTACCATGTCATGGGATTTGTATCATGTGTTGACATATTTATCTAATTAGAACAATTTATTTGTCTATAACTTGTGTTCATTTAATTTGTCCTATATTGGGCATTCTCCACCAAATTAATCCATTGTGTTAGCTCCAGGTTATGGTATTGGCTTGCCTACTGGTGGAATTTAGTAGGTGCTATCATGACTCGTAAATCTGGTCATGACAAGTAGCATAGTTTGTTTGCATTTATGAGACTATTGAATGAATCTCGAGGGTCTAATCAAAGATTTGGCATTTTGCCAAAACTTTTGTGCAACTTCAGCTGGTGTAGGACAAAAATGGCCTTCACATTTGCAAGTCCTTAGGTGTATTCACAAAGTCCATGGAAATATCCTACTTCGATCATGAGACCTAGATGAAATTTATGAAGATCAAGATTATTGACCATCACATTTGGGAGCTTGACTTCTCATTCATCAAGTATAAGATAGCCTGATTATTGTGTTCAGTATGGTGTCCCTACGATCACAATGAAAGGACCCCTAGCATTATTTAAGTCCATGTAACCTAAATTTACTTCATTTATTTCAACTCCAACTTTTACTAAAACCCTAGAAACCTTATAAAAAGAGGAGATTGATCATTGGGTATTCAGAATGAATTGGAGACTTTTTTGTAGTCATTTCCCTCTCATTTATAGCTTAACTTCCCTTTAATTTCATAGTTGATTTACAGATTTAAATTCTAATTCCTAGTTTACTTTACGACCTGACTTAGGGTTATATAATAATCTTGAAATTGAAATAGAAAAGAAAAAGGGAGGTTTGTGATGATTTTTCAATCTTTTGTAGTAGGTAATCTAGTATCCTTATGCATAAAGATAATCAATTCAGTTGTTGTAGTCGGAATCAAATTTTACCTATTTTTAAGGTAAATGACCTTGTGGTTAGAGAGATATTTTGATAGTTTCAAATTTGTGATCCTGCAAGCGGGCCCCACTTAGGATTTTAGCTCAATTTTTGACCTGGAGCATTTATATGCAATATGGGTATTGTTATTCTCATGTTAAGTCTTAGATTATAATTTTAATAGCATGGCATCGAGTGGAGGCTTCTTTAAAGGGAAAGGCTTTACTTTAGTAGACTTTCTCAATCTTCATCAGTGTCCAAGTAGGCATGTCTTTCCCCATAGATTTAGTTGGTATAATAATACCTTAGATTGGATTTGTATTTATAGTTTAGTAGTATGTTTAGTGAATCTTAGATTACTTTACTGATTAGAGATCTATTTTAGGTATAATTGACCCATTCATCTTCTCTTTGAGTTATATTGTTTTATAAGTACTAGTTTAGACCTAGTTAACACCGTATAGATCATTGATGCCTTAGTCTTGTTCTAGAGAGAGATTTTCCTTAGTATGGACTTTTGGGATTAGTAATAAGCCCTCTGTTAACTCAAAATATCCTAGTTAACTTCTTGTAGATATAGGAGGTCTTCATTCATCATCTTTTATACAATCTTAGACCTTAGGATGAATTATATATCATTTCGTCTCTTTGCTAGACTTTTTATCATGTATTAATTTTAAAGTTCTGATTTGAGTCCGATATTTACTATTCTCATATGTTATTAAAGTTCGGTTCTAGTATGGAATTTATGCTCACTTTTGATGTTAAAGTTTTTGTTCAAGTCTGATGATTATGGTACAAAGGTAATCTCATAGATGATTATGGTTTTCGCTTACTTTATGTTACTACTGTTAGATCACTCATCCTTGATTGTATCCACTGGGCTTATGGGGGATCGATTGGGTTAATCCTCTTTTATTTGGGGCCTATAAGAGTCCAGGTAGGCTATAGTTAGCTTCTATTCTTTTAGAATTTTTTCTCTTGTTTACTTACCATTTTCTAGTTCGAGCATTACTTTGGGTTCGCCTCTATATTTATGACTTTAGTTTACATTTTCACATCTTATTATGCTTTTATTATGAATTAGCTCAGTCGGCATGTGATGCCTACTGAGTAACCATTGTTTAGATACTAATACTACACTTCTGCAACTTTTTTTGATGTAGATCCGAGTATGAGTCACCGCGATGACTTTATATCTAACTTGCTCTCAAGATTCAAAAATAGGGTCATTTTTTTTTAGCCATAGTTGATTCTCACTCCTTCAATTTCTTTTAGACAGTCTTTACTTACTGAGACAATCTGTATATTGAATACTATTTTTTACTCTTGTTCATTTTCATATTTAGTGGCTCTTGTACTGACTTTACTAGAACGTGGGATATTCTTTTGATCTCTTTTTATCTTTCTTTTGGTATATTCACTATTGCATTAATATTTTATCTCCTGTAATTCCTTTGTATGATTATTTTTTATACCTATTATACATTCCACCAACTAACTAATTACTTTTTGTTCTAGGCTATAGTTTGGCTTAACTGTTGGTGGGTTAAATTAGGTGAAATCATGACTCTCAGAATTGGGTCGTTACACTGAGTAAATAGAATATGGTGCCATTTCTAGCTAACTCATCAAACCTCACCTCATACTCTATCATTGTCATAGAACCCAGTTATATCCTTTGAACTTATTACTCAAGCACTCATGCATACTCCTAGAGATATACTTCTCTAATAAGGCCTCAAAAAACTGACTCCATGTCATAGAAGGAGATCCGATTAGCATGGAGCCAGGATACCCCCTCTACCACTGCCTCATTCTTTATTAAACAAAAAAGTCATGTGAACGATGCTATACAACTCAACCAGGTGAAAAATGCACAACTTTCACTCACAACCAGTAAGGAACTCAAATGTATCATCTCTTGGGGCATGTGCGAACCTCGGAGAATCCAATCTAAGAAACTAACCTAATATTTCTTCTCCTTATAAGATATGGCTAGCTGGGATACTGCTGGCTATAGAGCCACTAGTGCTGGTGGAATCTCTACTCTAAGAGCTACAGCTGAAGGTAACACCCATATATCTATTCAACCATGAGCTTCCTTTAAGCAGATGTCTAGGCCATATCCATCGACTGACCACCAAATATACCCACTAAATGTACCAAGGCATAACTGAAGAGAGATTAAGATATAAATCCGAGTGGAGCCTAAGCTTCACCCTGGTCCACTCACTGTTGTGTTGGAAGATCCTGTGGTTCAATTTCTAGCTCTAGATCAATTATCAAATTTGGTAAAGTCGCTCTGGCGTATCCTTCAACTCTACAACTCTATCTTAGCTTCGACCACTACCTCTGCCCCAAGCTGGAGTTCTAGCTGCTGTCTCAGATGCCCTATCCCCATCTACTATAGCCCTCATCCTAGCCATTGGTGAAAGAGTGAATCAAATAAGTATCAAGAAACCAATATAGACACAACACACGAAATTAAATAAAAAAATATGAGATTTTCCGAATAATGTCCTATCGCCTCCTGAAGATAGGAAACAACCGACATCATACCTCCGGAGGGCCTTACAATACATTTGCTCTAGTTTCGAAGATACCAGTGAACCTAGGCTTTAATACCAAACTCTCACAATCCAGTTTCTGAGGTCATGATTATAAACACCTAAATATTGACCGAACCTAAGTTTTTAATATATTTCTTTTAGGTCTAAATTGGATGTTTTAATTTTTATGTCATTTTTAAGTATTTGAAGTTGTAAAAAATAAAATCACATCTTAAGATAAGTTTTGTTTTATTTTCCAAAAGAAAAAGGAAATCTATAAAAAAAATTATGCTTTATTTTAATAAATAAGCTAGTGATTTTAGTACTTTATATTTCTTATTTGACTAACTATTTAAACTTATCTATTTTTTTATTACTCTTAAACTAATTAGTTAATTTATATATATACACACACACATACACTTACGGACATAATAAAATAAATTATATTTTCCTAATCCTAGTTCTAACGTAAATACTCGTTCAAACAAACTTTCCATCGCCTGAAAAACTCAAACACAAATCCTACACCACCATGAACTAACGGAAACCCCACTCCTACATAATTACAAATTTCTCATCCTAAATCCAATCCAAACACCGACACACACCTACACTAACCCCTATATGTGGCCACACATATAACACACCAGAGATCATCAAGAAATCGTGCAACGTACAGTAGAGAAAAACCATAAAAGGAAAGATACTGAGAGGTTTTGTATCATTAAATTCAAAGTAGAACTTTATATAATATGATATCATGACTCCTATGCTTAAATCTTGAAATTTCAAATCAATCTTAATTAATATTGAAAGATCTATATGTTGTAAAATTGTTTGACATGTATATTCCATTTATTTTATTACCTTTGTCAATAATTGTATCTTATCTTATAGCCCGGGCAGCGAGTCGCCTTGAAATTAATGTTGCAGATAGAAGAAAATATTAAATATAGAAGGAGTATATGGGTTATTAAAATTAATTGTAGGAAAAAGATTAATTAGTATGACATTGCTTTAGATTTATTACTCCGAAAATATGAAAAAAGTAGCTTATTTATTATCATAGTTCTCTATTAATTTGAACACATAAGTCTTTTATAATAGTTAGTCATTTGTTTCAATATTAATAACAAGAATATCCATGTAAAGAATAAGACAAAAAGAAGAATAAAGAATAAAATAACAAGAGATCAATATATGATAAGCCTCTTCTTTTTAAATGTGGAGAAAATCTTCCTTGGGACCTCTATTTACAATATTACGTAGGGGGATTTCAAGAGGTGTCATAAACATGATATTAACTCATAATAAAGTAGAGGAAGAATATGGGGGAATGGACAATCAATGAGAAGGTAGTGGGGGTGTGGAAGTTACTATACTTAAAGGAGGAATTACATCAAGATGTTATGGACATCCACATTATTAAAATTATTTATAACACCCCCCCTTGGATGTCCATTGGTAGATAATATGCCTCGTTAAATCTTACTAAGAAAAAATCTTGTGAAAAAAAATCCTGGTAAAGGAAAAAGAGTACACATATATTCTTATAGACATTATTTCCCCCCTCGTTAAAAACCTTGCCAGGAAAATCCGTTGCAACAAAATCGAGGCCAAGGGATAAAGAGTGTAGTGAGGTACTTTACTCCCTCTGATGAAAACATCATTTAATTTTTCAGGGATGGAACATCCTAATATTGAATACCAGGTTCTTAAATGTTGACTTTGGTAATGCTTTAGTGAAAAAGTCTGCCAAATTATTAGTCAAACGAATTTGTTAAACATCTATATCTTTATTCTCAAGATCATGAGTGAAAAAGAACTTTAGTGAAATATGTTTTGTTTTGTCTCCTTTAATGTAACTTCCCTTCAACTGAGCTATAAATGCAATATTGTCTTCATAAAATGTAGTTGGATATACTTATTGAGAGTAGATCCACACATTTCCTCAATATATTGAGTCACTAATCTCAACCTAATACACTCTCGACTCGCTTCATGAATGGCAATGATTTCTGCATAATTTGAAGAATTTGCAGATAATGTTTGCTTCATTGAATTCCATGATATACTTGTACCATTATATGTAAATAAATAACCTATTTGAGATCGATCTTTATGTGGATCTGACAAGTATCCTGCATCTTCATAACCATTTATTTCTGACTTAGATTCATTAGAATAAAATAATCCTAAGTCAATGGAAGATATCTGAATATATGTTTGACTACATTCCAATGTCTTTTTACTAGGGAAGAGCTGAATCTTGCCAACAAACTTACTAAAAAGTAAATGTTTGATTGAGTATTATTAGCAAGATACATTAGTTCCCCGATTACACTAAGTTATGGAGTTTCATCACCAAGAAGCTTTTCATCACTTTCTTGAGGTCAAAAGGATATTTGTTTATATCAAGTGTCCTCAAGGCCATTGGGGTACACAATGAATGTGATTTATCCATGTAAAATTTCTTTAAAATCTTTTCAGTGTATGTTGATTGATGGACAAAAAATTCATTTGCCAAATGCTTAATTTGTAGGCTGAGATAAAATTTTGTCTTTTCTAGATCTTTTATGTCAAATTCTTTGTTCAAACACTCAACAACTTTTGAAAGTTCTTCAAGAGTGATAATGATATTCAAGTCATCAACGTATAAAATTATTATAGCAAATTCAGATTTAGACCTTACAAAAATACAAGGGCAAGTAGTGTTATTTTTGTATTCTTCTTTTAGTAAATATTCACTAAGACAATTTTACCACATCCGCCCTGATTGTTTCAATTCATATAATGAATTCTGAATCTTTGTTGAGCAAGTTTCTTGTGAACTTTATATGCTTCAGGACTTTGAAGGCTTATGTGATTTTCATAAAAATATTATTGTCCAATGAGTCATAAAAATAGGTCATGACAACATACATTAGGTGCATATCAAGCTTTTCATGAACTTTCAGATTTATTATATATCTGAAGGTAATTTCATCCACCACAGAAGAATATGTATTGGCATTGTCAGTTCCATACCTTTGCAAAAAACGTTGTGCCACAATTCCTGCTTTATATCTTACGACTTCACCTTTTTGATTTCCTTTTTGCACAAAAATACATTTGTACCCACTAGCTTGACACCTTCAGGTTTTTGGACTATTGGTCCGTGTTGTACCCAAGCGCACATACAAGTGTACCATCTCCCTAAGTAATATAGTGGTCTTTTACAAGTCAAGTATTGATCCCTCAGAGACTGGTGTTAGCAATTATTCAAGACTAGCTCACTATTAAGATTAACTAAGTGCTAACGTAACCAAAAGTGATTTCAAGTTAAAACTAAGAATTAAACAATACGATAATGTAAAGGTTTGAACAATTATAGGAAGAAGTGCAGGGTTAAGACACTGCAAACAATCAGACTACATTATAGAATTTCCTTGGTTAGGTTAATTATCTTGGTTGCTGGTTCACGGAGTCGATACTATGACTATGGTCACTATCACTAAGATTTCCTTTTGAAGAAGAACTATTTTTATTTTATTCATAATTCTAACACGTATTATTATTGTTTTTATCATTAGTGAATTTTGGTGCAAATTTTTACCTTTCATTAATTTTTTCTAAAATATTATTTGTAACATAAAAAATTTCTTCAAATTTAGGAGATTTATCTTCTGAAAATTCTGGTAATTTAAATATAGTATGAGTTTCCAACTTTTTATCATGATAAGAAGACTTCGTTTATCTTTAAAAGATTACTTATTTTCGGTTCGAGAGTCTGCTTAGAAACTATTAGTCGTTGATTTGTATAATTATTTTGTTGAACTATTCTATTTATATCCTTATGTTTAGAATCACCTTTAGTATCTACTATGTCAAATTTAAAAGGTGAAGCAGTAGAAACTCTACCATCTACTGGTAGGCTAATTTCTCCTAACAGAGGAATTAAAGATTAAACTACTTTGTCACTAGTTTACCATTTATTAACAATCATATTTAGCTATTCCTTTTTATCGTCTAATTTTCCTATAATTTAGAACCATTTTAGAAATTCAATATTACATCTTAATCTTTTCATATCTTTGCATCATTTTTCTCTAAAAGAATATATTTCTTTTAAGGAATATCTTTGCTTCTGCCATTGCCTTTTTTACAGAATTTTCTGGGCTAGTCCATAATTTATCTAAATATTCAAAGTGAGGTTCAAATATTTTATCTGACCTAATCATGCATAGAGAATCTTTTATTCCTAGCATATCATTAATAGTGAGACTTATTGATTTTTTAATTTTAAAATTTCAAGATTCATATTCAAATTTAGGAATAGTTTTTGAGAAATCTAATCCTTTTAATTTTCTTTCTATATCTTCTAATGCTACTTCTCTTTCTTCTACAGATTTGGAGATTGACAGTCTAGAAAAGGTCATTCTTCTACTTAAAGAGACTTGATTAAAGGATTGGGATCTTATAAATTTTAAATCTATCGATCCATCTGAATATTGAATTACCTATTCAATGGTTAAATTTTCTTCTTCAATTTTTGGCTCCTTTATGGAGTCAAACTGCCAATGAAAAGGGGCCTAAAATGCCCTTTAACTATTTGAAATGGTGCAAAAATATCTTCTGTCTACCTATTAGGCCTAAAATGCTCTTTTTGTCTATCTATTGGGCCTAAAATACCCTTTAACTCTAACTCTACCATATATCTCTTCCGTACTTTTTAAGTTGCTGGGCTCTGATACCATTTGTAGGGGGGTGTGCGGATTTAATAGATCTAAATAGATTTATTAGGTTTCTAGTGGATCTATTTTTATTTTTGCGTGGATATTTTTTAAATTTTGTTTCAGTATCTTTTAATGATTTACTTTTTTCGTAAGATATATTCATTAATTATTTTATCCTGTAGTAATTGCAGAGTTACAAATTTCTGTATAATAATTTATCCTATCTGTACTATAATGTATATCTAATTCTAGATTTTCAATGTTATTTATTATCTTGTGTTATTCTTCTCGTAGTGAGTTTTTTAAATTATATAAACTATCACATGTACTTTTATCTAAATTTTCTAAGGTTTCTTCTATCCATACTAATTTTTCTTTTAGGTTTTCCATCAATTCGGTTTCTATAATTAATTTCATTATTTAGATTTTCTTGATTTTCTCTAGTTTTTCTAATATATTCTAACATTTTTTAATCTGAATAATATCCTTCTGGGTAAATTTCTTCGTATAACTGTTCTAGACAATTTGTAGTTTCAATTTCGTAGTCTATTACTTTTTCTAATAGTATTTTCTTAATATCTATAATTTCTATGTTTTTAAGTATATATAAGATTAAAACTTTAAGATAATCTAAATGATCTATCTTTTAAAATTGGTTTTATTATAATATTTTGTAGTTGTTTGTTTTAGCCTTAGTAGTTTTTGCATATTTTTATTAAGAAATTCTATGTATTTTATATCTTTATTTTCCATGTATTTATTTTTATCTGTTTTTCTAGTGACTGTATGTTTCTTATATCTTTTTCTAAAAATTCTGTGTAACTTATCATCGTAAGTATTTGTAAGAGTAGTTAGGTAGATATGGTATATAATTTACTCTAGTCATGTAGTATTTACCAAAGGCTTTTTCTAATATGATTTTTCTTATATCTGCTACTTTTATATCTCTAAGTGCATACAAAATAAGTATTTTGAATTTATCTACCATCACATCAGATAAATAATCATTCATTTTCATAAAATTGTTTTTTTCAAAATATTCCCTTCAACCATGTACATAACAAAATATGGTCATCTTAGCTTACTATATACTAGATTATTCTTAAATAATATGTTCTTCGGTCACTATTAACATGGTAATCCGGATACTTTTTCCCTTAAACAGCGCCTCTACTCTGGTTACTCCCCGCCACGGCTTCTTGCCTCATTGGTTTTACCTTTAGGATGGCATAGTCCTTAGGGATTTTTCTCCGTTTCCTCTTTGTTAATAAACTTCTTAACATATTATTCTTCGAATAATTCTACTATAAAGTAACTAATATGAATTTATTTTATCTTATCATGATTGTTGGGAATAATGAATTTAGCTATTCATAATCATAAATAGATATACCTGTTCGGGTAGTTTTGATATTTCTGAGTTTTGTTCCTCCATAGCTTTTTCCATTGGAATATGTTTATTTAATTAACTGAGTAAAGTATTTGTTGTGGAGTGGAGAGAATGCTTGCTTCAACGCATGAAGGCTTGCTTTTGCAATGTCTTCTGTCTTCTTTATTTATAGAACGAGTCTTTACAATCAATCAAACTAATCTTTACACACGTTTTTTAAAACTAAAAACTAAAGAAAAAAGTCAACAAAAGGGGCTTAAGGGGTTAGGCTACTATGCTACCTACCCTAAAAAGTTAAGAAAAGTTAAACTTTACATAAATGTTCTACATTATAATCTTATCGTAAAAATTTGTACAATAGATCCAAATATCTTCCGTTGATTTGATGTTGTCGTATCTGCTCCATTATTGCTCCTTATCTTATCTTTCCAGCTGGCATTTTGTCTTCTTGATTTTTATTCTAGATGTACCTCTGGAATAATATTATCTTCTCCATTACACCTCGAACATTGGTGATCTGGATATTTGTGTCCAATTATTTTACAATATCTTGTTAGCAGTCCGTCTGAAATAAATCCTTTTTTTATTGCTCTTGCGGTAGATTGTTTTTCTGGGTTGAGTAGCGTCATTATCCATTGTCTTACATCTTCTATATCTGCTTGTCGTAGCTCTTTTGAATTTGAGTAAATCATTTGATGATCTCTCGAATAATAGCTCCATATTGGGTTTCCGTTAGTATAATTATTTGCTAGTTCTTGAATGATCGTAGCTAGTCCAATAAGTCGTTTATTTGCATAAAAATCTGGTATCTCAATTCTGGGTATCTCCGGTTGCTACTTAATATCTTCTGGTATGATCATATCTCTAGTTAGTCCTATCTTTACAACTTGTATAACTGGTTTTATTTCATCATATAGTATCTCTGCCGGTGCAGTATAACATTTTATATAAAATAAATTTCCTTTTGTTATTCTTTTGTAGGTAGTGAATATCTTGTATAATTCTTCCATAGCTGTTAATTCTTCTTCGTCTTGAGTATATATGGTGTTTAGTAGTCCATAGTCAAAACAGGTTTTAACTAGGCTTGGGTTAGTTTTGGGTAGTGCAATTAGTTTGTTATATCCTTGTAATTTTTGGGTTATATAGTTGGTATTTGGTTCTTTGATGTTTATAGCTCTGGGGTTATGGTTTAGAAAGGTTTGTACTCTGTATATATTTTCTATGTATTTCTGGGCGGTGTAGTTGTAAACTTTTTTGTCTTGGTTTAGGCTATCTCGGTATGTGTTAACTTGTGGGGGTATGAATAAGTGGTCTTTTTGTATTTTTGGTGTAAATGGTTTTTCAAATATTTTATTCATATTTATATTCTGGTATCTTGGTCGATTAACTCCTTTGCTTGTACCTGCAGAAGTAAATTGATAAATGTTATGGGTTTTATGGAGTGTCCCAACGTCTCCTTCTAGCTCTGGAACTTTAATGTCTTCTGATCGACATAGCTCTGCACACTGCTGAGTTAGCTGATTTGTAGCTATAGACTTCAGTTTATCTTCATTAGTCTTTAGCTTTTCTATCTCATTACTCATACTGTCCACTTTCATTGAAAGCGTAGTTAGGGTGTTAAGTATTTTTTCTAGAGTATCTTCTTCTATTATTTCATTCTGTGTAGCTTTGTCTTGATATGTAATCTGCAATAACATTTTTGTTAGTACTGATCACTTCAATTGTAAATGTGAAATTTAATATATTTAAAACTAGTCTCCAAATCTCTTTTGTTGTAACTGAATTTTGTATTTTCTTTGTTAACCACCAGCGTACCTGTGTATTATCTGTTTGTACAATAAATTTGTTATATACAATATATGGCTCAAATGCTAATAAACATTTATATAATTAACATAATTCTTTCCTATTTATTTTTCATTTTATTTCTGTCTCGTTGAAAGTACCTGAGTAGTATCTACAATGGTGTTCTATTTTTTCTGCTTCATATCGGTATTTAAGTACTCCTCCATAACTATATTCACTAGCATCTGCTTCTACTATATATATAAATTTTCTATTTTCATCTGGAAATTGTAATTTTGGTAAAGTAATTTTATTTTTTGAACTTGTTTTTTATCTTTTTAATCATAGTTATATTCTATATCCTTTTTTAATTTTTTCTGTAGTTGTTTTAAAGTTTCTGCTAATTTTGGAATATATTCTCTTACTTGGTTTACTAGTCCTAAAAATGATTGTAATTTCTTTTTTGTATCTAATTCTTCTTTCGAATTTATTATTTTTTGTACTATATGTTGTTGCATTTTTACTCCACTTTATCTATTTGTATTCCTAAAAATTCTATCTGATTTTTCATAATTTCAGCTTTCTTTTCGCTTAGACTTATTCCCGATTTTTCTATTATATCTGTGAACTGTTCTAATAATTTTAAATGTTCTTCTTTGGTTTTTGTATATAATAATATATCATCTATGTATACTATACAATTAGATAATTGTTTAAAATAATTGTCCATAAAATGTTGATATCTACCTGGTGCATTTTTATATCCAAATGGTAACACGTTTCATTCATAAAATCCTTGTGGTACCGTAAATGCGGTTAATTCTTTAGATTCTTCTTCTAGCTTTAGGTGGTAAAATCCTGATTTACAATCAAATTTGCTAAAATAATTATATCCTTGGATTTGTCTTATTTTTAATATCTTATTTGGTATTGGATAATTATATGTTATAGTTTTTGCATTTAAATTTCTATAGTCAATAACCATCCTACTTTTTCCTCTTTTTTGTTCACTATGTTTATTTACTATAAATGCTGGACTATTATGTTTACTATTACTTTTTTGTATATATTGTTTTTCTAATAATTCATCTATGTGCATTTTAAATTCTTTTAAATCATCAAAATTATATGTTAATGGTTTTTGTGTTATTATGCTATTTTTATCTATTAGTTCAATTTTTATAGTAGTTTTATGTTTTTTCCATCCTTTTAATGGATCTTCGCTATATAATTGTTCTAATTTTTTCTGAATTATTTCTATTTTATTTATTGAAAATATAGTTATTTCTGTCTTATTTATCGAAAATACTACTAGTTCTATTGTATCTTCAGTATTTTTTATATTTTCTAACTTTTGTGTAATTTTTTCACTTTCTTTTATCCAATCAGTTTTCTTTCTTATTTTATTATTAACTCTTTTTGCTCTTACTTTCTGTCTACATGGTGTTGTAAACCACCAGTCTGTTTTGGTTATTATATGTGGGTATAATTTATCTAAGAATGACATTCCTAAAAGTATATCTTTTGATGTTAATTCATAATTATAAATTTCTTCTATGGTTAATATCTTATCCCATACTTGTATTTTTACATTCCTAGCTTTATAAGTAATTAAGCTTCCTTCATTATTAAATCCTTTAACTAATATTGGTGTTTTTAATTTATCCCATTTACTTTCTGGTAAGCAATTATATCTGCATAAATTAGCTTCTGCTTCTGTATCTATCATAGGCATATAATATCTACTGTAATATCCTTCTACTACTATCTTTATTAATACATATATCTTCATTTCGTGTTAAAGCTCTTTTTAAGAATAACTTTTCTTTGTTATATGTTAAGGTTAATTGTGTATGTTCTATATTATATGGTTTTACTTGTTCTAACCATTTTATTCCTAATATTATATCTGCTTTTTGCATTTCTTCCTTTACTTCGAATTCTATTTTTATTTTTCTAACTCCTATTATTATTATTTCTTTTTCTGCTATATTTTTATTATTTATTAAACTTCTTGGTAGATCTGGGCACATATCATTATCAGTCTTTATTTCTTCATTTTTTACTAGATATTTTGCTATATAATTTTCTTCTTGTCCTGTATTCAAAAGTATTAGATATTCTTTTTCATTTATTTTTCCTGTTATGTAATATTGGTTTAAATTACTTATTGAATTTGTTTCATAACTTGTTCTTTTTGATGAGCTTGATGATTCTGATTTTTCATTAGCTATTCTTTTCGTTGTACTTATTCTATCATTTACTATTTTAAAATTTTCTTCTGTATCTATGTCTCTATAGGTATAATCATTATAATCTATTGTTTTTACAATTTGTTCGAATGGGCTTTCTATTTGTATTTTGTTAATCTTATTTTTTCCTGTTATTTTATGTTTTGTTGTTAATACATATAGATTTTTACATCTTGCTGTGAATATTTTACTTCTTGGGGTTAATTCTATTCCTGATATTTTCCAATATAATACTAGTGATTTATCTATATTTCTATCTGTTACTGCTACTGAATAATTTGCACTTATTATAAATTTAAATTTTTGATATATTAGATTTCTTTTACGGCAGTTATTATGCTTTTTTCTATAGGTTTTATAATTCTATCATCTGCTAAATATAATTCTATTGGTGTATCTATTCCTTCTCTAAAACATGCTTTTATTAATATCTCTGTACCTCCAAGGTGTACATATTTTATTGGATCTCCTTTACTTTTTATATCATTTATTTCTTTATTAATTATTCTTTTTGTTACTAGTGGTATACTAGCTTTGCCTTTTGCATATCTGCAGTCTATTACATGTTCTTTTTGGCATACTACATAATATTCATCCTTTTTCCTAGTAAAAATATTTTTTATTGTTGGTATTTTAAATATTTTCTCTACACTTAAATCTAATTCTTTTCCTTTTATTTCATCAAATATCAAATATTATTTTTTTGTTCCGTTCTTTCATCATTTAAATATTCTTCCTTTGTTATTATTTTTATATCTTCTTCAGTCATTTGATTCATCTATTTCGCTATCTATTTCATTATCTGTTTCGTTTTCTGAAATTTCATATATACTATCTTCACTTTCTAATTCATAATATATATAATCTATCTGCATATATTCTGTATTATCTATTCTTATTTCTGATATTTGTTTATTTTTTGGATTTTTAGGTAATTTACAATCTCTAGCTAAATGTCCTAACTTTCCACAATTATAACAAGTACATTCTTTTATAGATTTTTTCTTTCTATATGGTCTTTTATGTTTATAATTTTTTACATAATATCTTTTTCTTGGCTTCTTATATTTATATTTTGATTTTTTATATTTCTTATATTTCTTATGTCTTTTTCTTTTCTTATAATATCTTTCTTCGCATCCAAATTGGGGTGCTATTTTATTTTTGCAACATGCTAAATTTCTTATTAATGTTTTTTCCATTTTTAATTCTTCTCTATATTTTTCACATAAGTTTCTATACCATTGTCGTAAAAATTTTATTCTTGCTCCTAACGTATCTACTATTTTTGCTTCTTCCCAACTTTTTATTATTTTCGAACTAAATGGCTCGAGTAATTTATTAAAATATAATTTTCTTATTTCTTTACTTTCTTCTATACTATATACTCTTTTGTAATAATATTCTTTAAATGCGCAAGTATATTCATCTATATAACACATATTACATATTGCTAATTTTAACATTAAATTTCTATTTGTATCTTTTTCTTCATTTTGTTCTTCTTCGATTGTTGTCGTACTACCAAATTCATCTTTTATAGCTGTTTCATATTTTTTTAATAATTCTATAGGTGTTAGTTTAGTTGTTGTCGATGATGTTCCTTCTATAGGTTTATTAGTTCTTAATACTTTTTTGCTATTTTCAGTTAAATTTGCAAACCATAGTTTTACTGATCCTATTAGAGTTTTTTCTATATATTTTGATGCATCTGTTATATATATATTATTATCTAATAATTGTTTTGTCATATATCCTATCCATAATTGTATTGTTTTTTCTGTATCTATTACACAGTCTAGGTCTAGAAAGTTATAATTTTTATTCACTATTTGTTTTGGTATCCATTTATCATATTCATTATATTTTTTAAACTTATTCTTATAATATATAGGTTTTCTTATTTCTGTTGTTTTAGGTATTATATTTTCATTTTCTTTTTTTATCAAGAGTATTTATTTCTGTGTGGGTATTTTCAAGGTTTTCCTCATTAATTTCTTGTTGTTCTTCATTGATTTCTAAATTTTTTGTATTTGTTAATATTTCTGTATATGTTTCACTATCTTCAGACTCATAATTATCTGTCTCTTCAATATCTATATTATTTATTTCTAATGCTTCGTTTTTTATTTCTAATTTTTCTTTAAATTGATTTATCTCGTTTAGTAATTTCTGTTCTCTATCTTTTTTTTCTTTTTCTTTCTGTCGTTGTTCATACAACTTTTTTAATATTTGTAGTTCTTTTTCTAATTCAGCAATCCTACTATTTTTAGTTTCTTCTATTTTTCGTATTTCTTCCGTAGTTTGTTGTTTTATTTTTTCTATTTCCTTTTTCCTATCTATCTCTTCATTTTCTTTTTCTATTCTTACCATTGCTGTTAATTTATCTTCTAATTTTAATTCTTCTTTTTCTAACATTAGATATAAATGTTCACCTATTTTCTTATATCTTCGTCCTAGATTAGAAAATACTATTTTTATTTTTGATCCTTCGTAGTTTTCATATATTTTTTCATCTATTATAAATTCTTCTTTATTCATTTTATTGTGAATAGGTCATGTTGATATATATATTCTAAACTATCTATTTGTGATTCTAATTTTGATATTTCATCTTTTTGTGTATCTATTGAATTTTTACTAACTCCGGCAAATATATTATAATGTAGTCTTTTTATTCTTATTTTTAATTCTTTACGTTTTTCAGAAATAATTTATTTTAATTTTTTGTATTGTTGTACTTTATTCATTTTAAATTATATTTATAATATCTTGGTGGATATCTAAATCTAATTTTATTATAATTAGGTGGTATGTGTTTCATTCTTCTGGATTTTAAATGTGTTATTAGTTTTGATTCAATACTAGATATTAATGTAATTAAGTAGGCTAATTTTTTTGGGTTTTCTTTTGTTTTATTTAGACTTATATATTCTGAATAATTACTAATTAAAGATTCTTTAATTTTTCTAAAAGCTTCTCTATTTTTAAATGGTCTTCGCATAATTAATTTAATAATTTATAGGTAAATTCGAATAACTCTAACTCTACCATATATCTCTTCCGTACTTTTTAAGTTGCTGGGCTTTGATACCATTTGTAGGGGGGTGTGCGGATTTAATAGATCTAAATAGATTTATTAGGGTTTTTTTCCCTTTTATTTAAGAAAAAAGTTATATAATACCACAACTTATCTTTACTAAACTACATAAAATCCCTATCATTTTTATTAATATTAACCAAATAAATAGTGCACAATATTAATTTTCTGTTATTCTAAATTGATGTAATAAATAAAAAGAAAAACAACATAAATAGCCTTTTTAAAAAATTATGGCATATACATAGTCATATTAGTTGGTTGCCATATATAGTATAGATTTTAATATATAAAAAATAATTATATATTAAATTCTCATATTTCTTATTTATTGCCTATTTTTATGGAGACATTTGCTCATTCATTTTTTATACACTATGTCAAAATTTTATGTTTTTTCATCTGTATTGCTTGCTTTCACGATGCCTCCATAAAAATATATGGTACATTTATACCATAAAAATTCATGGTATATTTATATATTATACAAATTATATTTATATCATAAAAATATATAATATATTTATACCATATAAATTATACTTATACCATAAACATAAATGGTATTTTAGATATAAAAAGTTTATACCGTGTCATACTTGAAATGTATATTTATTTAATAAATATTTTTCTAACCAAAAATTACTTCCGACACAATGAGATATACCATGAACATTTATCCCATAAATTATATCAAAGATATAATAATAATCTAACTTTAACATTAATTATATTTATACAGCAAAAATACATGATATATTTGAACTTCCAACATAATGATTTTTATTCCATAAATATTATCCATAAAAATTATGGTTAACCCATTAATTAAAAATACATGATAATGAAATAATACTAGATTATTAATATACATAAAAACAAAACAAAATATGCATGAGCAAATAATGAAATACTTAATTTATTTAAAAATATTTGAATTTTGAATATAAGCAAGAGAAAGATTTGAAAGCAGAGATTATCTTTGTCACTTTTTAATTTGAAAATTGAAAATATATATCTTAAATTAAGGTGAATTGATAATTAGTTATTACATTAAATGAGGAATTATAATTATCTTTTATGATTTTTTAAATGACTATATATGTAAGAATTTTTTTTTATTTTCTAATACAGAAAAAGTACTATTATTTATGTAATTAAGTTTTAAAGATGACCTTTTCATGTAATTTTCCTAAATAAAAGGATAAAATAGACCCAAAAGACCTATTCCATTGTAATACTTTGTTAAGAGACTTATAATTGATAACTAGTCTTGGGGTACCTTTTTTCTTTCAGCACTATTATTGACATAAAAGGCTGAGCAACTCTAACGTGATTTGGAAGATCTAATAATCCTTTTATCAAATAAATCGTTAAATTTTTTATAGTATTCCATTAATTCATGGTTAATTTGAATGGGTCTTGCCTTTATTAGAATAACCCTTTTCGTCAAATCCCTCAATATAGGGTAATTCAACAATATGCCTTTTTTATTAGGAAAATATGAGTAAACTTTCTGCTCTATGACTTCTTGTAGACTTCTAATTTTTGCTTCTATTTCCAGGATTTTTAAAGAGGATTCAATTCTTTTAATATTTATTTCATCTTTCAAATAATTTATTTGTTGTGAAATTAAATTAATTTTACAGATCATTTTATTTTTTATAAAGTCACTTTCTTCTTTTGATATACTATTTAAATAAGAAAAAATAATATTTTTTTCCCAAAATAGTTTTGTGGATGCCATCTAACTCGGCAGTATAAGGTTTTATTTGAGTTATAAAAGGAAGACTTAAAATTATCTCTTCATTTATATCTTTGGTTATTACAAAGTCATTTATAAAACAAGCTCCATCATTACATATGTGTGAACTGTGTAGTTTATAATTCATTTTTAATCTTTCTCCTGTTGCAGAGAATAATTTTGTAGTAATTTTCTCAAGGTATTTAGTGAGAATTATTCCCTCGATGAAGCAATTTCAATCGGCTCCTATATCTTATAATACAGCTTTGTGAATTATGTAATTTTTATTTATAACTAATGTAATGGGTATATGGTAACTTTGGACCTTATCTTTTGTAATTTTATCATTTTTAATTTTTTTTTCAAGAGACTTCATATCTTTATTATTCTTTTCTATTTTTGTTGTTTCTCCAAGCTCTAATTAACATGATTTTGGTTCCTGATTAGATGTTAAATTATTAGTATTAGCAAGTGATCCATTGCTAAATCCCTACTTAATTTTTTAAACTTTCTTCTTTAAGTGTATTAATTCTGTCTGAACGTCTTTTATTGTTGTTTCTAATTTTTGTTGTATAAATTTATTAAACATATTTTTCATGTTAGAGGGTTCAATTATTTCTTTATTAAATTGTTGATTAAGAACAATATCTTTTAATGCTATTAAATATTTTTTTAAGGGTTGGATCTTATAAATGATTGATTATATCAAATAAGACCTCTTTTTCCTTGTTACTATTTGTAATAATATTTATAGAATGATTATTGCAAGTGCAAAATGCACTAGTGCATTTATAATGGTTTGTTAATTTACCATTGTCTGAACTATATAAGTTATTGAGCTAGTATGTATCACTAAGATTTCCTTTTGAAGTAGAATTATTTTCATTTTATTCATAGTTCCAACACGTATTATTATTGTTTTAATCATTGGTAAATTTTTATTCAAATTTTAACCTTTAATTTTTTTTCTAAAATATTATATGTAACATCAAACTTTTCCTTAAAATTTTGGAAATTCTAGTAATTTAACTATTGGATGAGTTTCCAACTTTTTATCATGATAAGAAGAACTTCATTTATCTTTAAAAGTTGATTTATTTTAGGTATCAAGAACATGTTTAGAAACTATTAGTAGTTGATTTGTATAATTATTTTGTTGATCAATTCTATTTATATCCTTATTTTTAGGATCACCTTTAATATATACAATATTTAATTTTAAAGGTGAAGCAGTAACAACTCTACAATCTACTGGTAGACTAATTTCTTCTAGTGAAGGAATTGTAGATTCAACTACTTTGTCACTAGTATACCATTTATTAATAATCATATTTAATGATTATTTTAGATTGTAAAATTTTCTTGTAATTTTGAACCATTTAAAATATTAAATATTACATCTTAATCTTTTCATATCATTGCATCATTTTTTTCTCTAAAAGAATATTTTTATTTTAATGAATATCTTGGCTTGTACCATTGCCTTTTTATAGAATTTTATGGGCTAGTCCATAGTTTATCTAATTATTCAATTCATTTTTAAACAATTTATCTGGCCTAATCATTCATAGAGAATCTTTTAGTCCTAGCATTTCACTAGTCATGAGTTTAATGATTTTTTAGTTTTTAAATTACTAAATTCAGATTCCACTTTAGGAATTATTTTTGAGAAATCTACTCCTTTTAATTTTCTCTCTATATCTTCTAATGTTATTTCCCTTTCTTCTACAGACTTGGAGACTGACGGTCTAGAAAAGAAAATTCTACTACTTGAAAAGACTTGATTAAAGGATTGGGATCTTAGAAATTTTATATCTATAGATCTATCTGGATATTGTATTACTCGTTCAGTGTTTGAATTTTCTTCTTCAATTTCTGGATCTATTATGGAGTTAAAATGCCAATCATCTTTTATTAATATATCATACCATTTTATCATTTTTGGGACAAACATATTATTATGATTATGATTAGTTTCCATAAGCATGGTAGCTCCTTTATTACTGACAATTTTAGCCTTATGGACTAAGGTAGTTTTCATTAATCTATAATACACTCTATATATTATTGCTATTTCTCTAGTATCTATCTTCCTATTCATATTTTTTATTTAAGCATTTGATGTTAATATATCCATTACATTTTTACCATTAATAGCTATAGAAAAACTAGGATAACAATTAAAGTATACTAGGTCATTAGCAAGGTTACTTTGTAGTACTGCTAATAACAAATCATCAAAGATTAGTAACCTATTATCTCTTAAGAGGTGACATATAGGAACATCCGAACCTAGTCTATGTAATGTTTTAACTGATACTTGAACAAGACCGATGTGAAAGAACTTATACTTTTTCCTATACATGTTAATATCTTCAGCTGCTAATAGTTTAATAGTCTTAATATTCCTATTAGTGGCTACAATAGATTATGATATTCTAATAAAATAATTTTTTATAAAATCAAAGTGTCCAGTTTTATAGACCCTATTAAAACTTTCATTTGGAATATTCCTACTTTGTAAATCATTTTCTATTTTAGCTATTTTATTAGAGGTAGCAGATATATTAACACTATTTATTACGTTTTGGTTGTTGGAATATTCATTAGGTTTTTGCATATAAGAGATAAAACACAATCCTAGAACGAATATCTACTATAGATGTTATACCTTAATAATAATTTCTTTGTATTAATTACTGGGTTTTCTTCTTCTAGCACTTTTTTATTCTATTCCTATAGGCTTGGCGATGGGAACACCCTCCGGGTCTTACTTTATTTTTCACCACATACTCAAAGCTAATCCAATGAAAAATTTCAGGTTTGTCAACATCTAAACCTTTATTAAACAGCTACCCAAATTAAGGAATAAAACCTTTATTATTGAGATTGCATTATTTGATATAGGTGCGGATGAAAACTGCATTATTGAAGGACTAATTCCTATAGAGTACCTAGAAAAAGGTGCTACACGATTATTCTCCGCAATAGGAGAAAGACTGAAAATAAATTATAAAATCCTCAAAGCACATATATGCAACAATAGAGTTTGTTTTATTAATAATTTTGTAATAACTAAAGATATAAGTAAAGAGATAATTTTAGGTATTCCTTTTATTACTCAAATAAAACCTTGTATTGCCGAGTTAGATGGCATCCACATCACTATTTTGGAAAAAGGGTTATTTTTTTGTATTTAAATAGTATATCAAAAGAAGAAAGTGACTTTATAAAAGATCAAACTATCTTTAGGATAAACTGTCTAAAGATTCAAATGACATTAAAGGAATAGAATTCCCTTTAAAGATCCTGATAGAAAGAACTAAAAATCTACAAAACATATACTCCAATGAAACTCAGACCCATAGGTTTCTTGGAAATCTCAACCATGTTATAGAAGATATATTCTTATTATTATATAGGTTTGTAGGATTCATCTTAAGAAAAATTCAGTCCAGTAGGGATTAGAAAGAACTAATTTACTATTAAGAAAAATTATTATGATGTTATGAGTTACCAAATTTTAAAATTCTTTAAAAAATAAAAACCTCCAATTTTTTTTTACAAAAGATGCCAATAATTTGATTTTTAATAGATTTTATAAAGGGAGAGATTCTCTCCCTGAATTTTATCAAAATTTTCTACAGGGAAATAATGAGACTCGGAATGCCAGGAATAAAGCTGAGGCTTCTATTTCAGCTTTCTCGACCAGAATAGTAAATAAAAAGACCCTTCAATAATGATAAAAATTTCGAAAATAGATATTCAGTCCTGGAAGAATTTTCATCTTTTCCAAAGCCTACCATTCCCTTACCACTAAAAGAATCCATTACCAATTTACCCCAAATGCAACCACGTAAACAAGTATTTAAAGAAAAACCCTCATCGTCAACCAGTAAAAATTTTTCCATCCAAACCAAAGATAGTTACGTGATAAACCACCAGAGACATACTCACAAGAAGTCTCCCCAGTAACTCCGCAAAAAAAGGAAGAACAAGGTATTCATGCCAAAAAGCAATTTGAGATAACAATTTTGTAGGTGCTGCTAATAATGGCACTTGATAAAAAATTATGAAAGTTTTTGAGTATTAAAATTGTTAAACCTTGTTATACAAATTGATATTATGTAAAGACAAATGATCCCCTAAAAAACTAGAGGTATTATGAGTTTATTTTAACAGATACCGATTCATTGCGCATTGAGAATAAGATAGCAGATATAAATGATACCAACAGTATTCAATACTCAAAGTTTACAATTAAAAGGATATTAAGACCTTTCAAATGTTATGTAGATCATCTACATACACTTGTTCCTTGGTCAGGACCTCACCGACTTCAAACATATAATTAGTATGCTTATAAAGCGTCTAGCAAAAATTTAATGTATGTTAGGCCTCACACTCACTCCTAATTTGTTAAATACTCAGAGCAAATGTAAACAACCGTAATTCCCCGAAGGTTCTACGATTGATGAGCAAACTTGGAGGAAATAAACTGGTACTATCAACACAATTTCAAAAGTAGTTTGAAAAGTTCCAAGTAGAGCAGAATATCTTTACACTGTTGGAGAACGTTAAATGGTGTAAATATTTTATTGCAAAAAGAATTTCATATATTATTTATTGGTCCTTTGATATCAATGAAATTGAAAAGATCAAATTCTTAAGTAAGACCATCAAGATTAAATAATGGAGTCCAATAGAAAAACTAGAAACAAGTTCATCCTCACGGAAGGAATTACACCTTTCTAAAGAAGAATTAAAATGAAGACTCAAAGAAGCCTTATCAAAATAGATTATGGAGTTATTAGATACTGTATTGTCACATGCTGTAATGCCTCGATTCCTGAGAACCGGAATGCCACATGGTGCTTATGATCTTGAAGGATCATAAGCTAACCCTTTTTTTGATATCTATACCCGTTCATTGCATAATATAATAAAATACATGCAAAAACTTGCTAACACTTTCCATAGGGTTTAAACATCTAGAAATATACAATACCTTAAACTACACACTAATACATCTATCTAAAAAGCCTATACACTACTTGAATTGTAGAGTTGAAGGGACAATTCCTCCAACTAACTCCGTGTACTAAAATCAAATACTGTAATAACAACATCCTTAGATGATGAGGTCTCACTGCTGTACCCACTACTGCTATACAAGTGACTTCTAGGATTCTCCAAGTTTCACTCCTTTGAACCTATGGTGCCCCAAAATAAAAGAACACTATAGCGCGAATGTGTCAGTACTAAGATATATTGAGTATGCAAGCAGGGAAGGCTAAATGCAAGGGCTTATGCATGAACATTTAATCAACAGAATAATCATGAGAATAACAAACGAGTACACATATATGAATGCACAGTTCATAACCACTATAACAATTATGACGACTCCAGATACCACAGCTCGAATACCACTTTACTATCTTCGGAACTCACTACTGTACTGGGGTACTGCATTACTGAATCACAGGATACTAACACTGATCAATCGAATACACTCACACCCTTGACTCCTAAAGATTTATACTGACACAGAAACCGTAGGAAGTAGTTACATAACTCACCATGACTCCTCATAAGCAACTGAATATGTGGGGGTGCACGCAATAATTTGAATAATATCTTTGATTCGTAAAACATGCGTATGGAAAGTGAAGACTCACATGGCTTGAATTTCACTATCCATACTTCTCATAATATTATAGAGAGGAAAACATAAGTAAAATCCCATAAATCATCATAAAATCATCAATATTCATCATAAATTCTCATGACTCATCATAGACAACCAAACTCATCAACTCAAAACTCGGAGTGACTCGACAGTTCAAGAAACATACTCTTATGGACAGGGAAGTTTCCTATAACCGACAACCCCATGTGAGCCGCGTGGAATACCAATATTTTCCCACCTAGGGAGTACAACCTTAAGCTTTCATAATCACAATTCAGCTCTCTGGCAAACAATATCATCATCAACATCCCTACGGTGGCACATAGGTTTGGGGAAATACCAAATTTCCCTCTCGGTGCTAAGTAATACTCCCCGACTAGCTCAGAACACGTTAGGAAATCCACCATAACATCACAAGGGTCTATCATAAAGATCAAATCAAAACTCTTTGGAAATACACCACAACATCGCAAGGGTCTATTATAAAGATCAAATCAAATCTCTTTCTCATTTATCAAATCATATCAATTTGTGGATTCCTAACTCAACACATTTTAGCTCAAAATATTTTAATTTTCCTCAACATCAACATGGTGTCAATAACACAACATTTTGTTTCTATGAGCTTAAAATCAATATAAATCATCCCAACTCTGTGGATGCAAATCAATATTCTCAAATGATCATTCTTTCATTCCAATATTTAAATCATGACAATAGCTTTTGAAAAGCATTTAAGATCTTCAAATCATAGTAAGATTTTGTATGTCGTAATGTAACTCAAATCATGGCTCTTATATCAATAATCCTCAAAAAAATAATTTCATAGTAGTGGTATGCAATTTATGGCATAAAATCTCAACTCAAGAAAAACAAGATAATAAGGTTATTATGTATACCAATATTGGACGATTCAAAGTTCCATAAATCATATCTTGAAAACACTTGAAATATCAACTCGTGGTAGAAATATGAAATTCACCATATCAAATCATAAATTCGGAATAATAAAGTAATCATGTACATCAAAGCTTAAACAATTTATATTTTTCATAACCTCATAATTCGTCATTAAAACATCTTGGATATTTACCCACTTTCCAAAATCATAAAATTCCAATGATAAAATCAATTCTTTGGGTACAATAATAAAAATATATTCTTGTTCAAAACCCCACATACAAAGTGTAATACCCCAGGAAATTTTTTGTTGAAATTTTGTGAGTAAACGTGTTGGGTTTTATCTTCTAGAATGAATTATAAATTTTTTGTATGGAATGTCTTAGATTATGATGCACCATTGCTTAGAGTATCTAATAAGCTTTCCAACGATATGTGGATGATCCAAAATGGACACCCAAGCGACAAGTTATGAACATTCAAATCGAACTGTGAATAGTAGTGAACAGTAAAACGTGCAGGAAAAAGTACTGAGGCTTGATGTATTATTGCTCCAACTTTAAACGATCATAAATCTTTATACATACTAATCTAGGTGATCTACTATATATCAGCGAAAAGCTCTGCGAGTCCTCTTTCCAATGAAATTGGTTTCATCCAATTTGTCTATCGGAGGAAAAAGTTATGGTCGATCTACTTCAGCCTATCAAAAATGAATTTTTGGGTTAACTTCAAATAATCATAACTCCTCGTACACAATGATCTGGGTGAGATACTATATGTCAATGAAAATATATGAGAGTTCTCTGTCAAATGAAATTGGTTTCATCCAATTTGGATATCGGAGTAAAACGTTATGGTTGATCTACTTCAGACTATCAAAACAGTCCACACAAGGACAGTTTCGAGAATTATTTGATTTTTAAGGGTGTTTTGGTCATTCCCCCTCACCCAAAATCCGTCCAAATCCTATATTAAAGCCTATTAGAAGCATTATATGTTATTTCATCAAATTGCCATAAAAAGAAAACCCTAAGCTCCTACATCCAACTTCAAGAACCTCCAAAGTTCACCATTAATTCTGCAAATTTATTCTAGATTCCAAGTTCCTAGTTCAAGAACTCCAAGAACCATCACTCAAAG